>NW_025533149.1:0-163546 GCF_020631705.1 Daphnia magna | reverse complement strand
GTGTATTCACATTGAATACAAGTATATTTGATGCAGTTTACATATAGAAGTAAAAAATTCATGGTATAACAGTGTATTCACATTGAATACAAGTATATTTGATGCAGTTTACATATAGAAGTAAAAACTCATGGTATAACAGTGTATTCACATTGAATACAAGTATATTTGATGCAGTTTACATATAGAAGTAAAAACTCATGGTATAACAGTGTATTCACATTGAATACAAGTATATTTGATGCAGTTTACATATAGAAGTAAAAACTCATGGTATAACAGTGTATTCACATTGAATACAAGTATATTTCGATGCTGTTTACATATAGAAGTAAAAACTCATGGTATAACAGTGTATTCACATTGAATACAAGTATATTTGATGCAGTTTACATATAGAAGTAAAAACTCATGGTATAACAGTGTATTCACATTGAATACAAGTATATTTGATGCAGTTTACATATAGAAGTAAAAACTCATGGTATAACAGTGTATTCACATTGAATACAAGTATATTTGATGCAGTTTACATATAGAAGTAAAAACTCATGGTATAACAGTGTATTCACATTGAATACAAGTATATTTGATGCAGTGTTTACATATAGAAGTAAAAACTCATGGTATAAACAGTGTATTCACATTGAATACAAGTATATTTGATGCAGTTTACATATAGAAGTAAAAACTCATGGTATAACAGTGTATTCACATTGAATACAAGTATATTTGATGCAGTTTACATATAGAAGTAAAAACTCATGGTATAACAGTGTATTCACATTGAATACAAGTATATTTGATGCAGTTTACATATAGAAGTAAAAACTCATGGTATAACAGTGTATTCACATTGAATACAAGTATATTCGATGCTGTTTACATAGAAGAAAAAAACTCATGGTATAACAGTGTATTCACATTGAATACAAGTATATTTGATGCAGTTTACATATAGAAGTAAAAACTCATGGTATAAACAGTAGGTATTCACATTGAATACAAGTATATTTGATGCAGTTTACATATAGAAGTAAAAACTCATGGTATAAACAGTGTATTCACATTGAATACAAGTATATTTGATGCAGTTTACATATAGAAGTAAAAACTCATGGTATAACAGTGTATTCACATTGAATACAAGTATATTCCATGCAGTTTACATATAGAAGTAAAAACTCATGGTATAACAGTGTATTCACATTGAATACAAGTATATTTGATGCTGTTTACATATAGAAGTAAAAACTCATGGTATAACAGTGTATTCACATTGAATACAAGTATATTTGATGCAGTTCACATATAGAAGTAAAAACTCATGGTATAACAGTGTATTCACATTGAATACAAGTATATTTGATGCAGTTTACATATAGAAAAAAACTCATGGTATAACAGTGTATTCACATTGAATACAAGTATATTTGATGCAGTTTACATATAGAAGTAAAAACTCATGGTATAACAGTGTATTCACATTGAATACAAGTATATTCGATGCAGTTTACATATAGAAGTAAAAACTCATGGTATAACAGTGTATTCACATTGAATACAAGTATATTTGATGCAGTTTACATATAGAAGTAAAAACTCATGGTATAACAGTGTATTCACATTGAATACAAGTATATTTGATGCAGTTTACATATAGAAGTAAAAACTCATGGTATAACAGTGTATTCACATTGAATACAAGTATATTTGATGCAGTTTACATATAGAAGTAAAAACTCATGGTATAACAGTGTATTCACATTGAATACAAGTATATTTGATGCAGTTTACATATAGAAGTAAAAAACTCATGGTATAACAGTGTATTCACATTGAATACAAGTATATTTGATGCAGTTTACATATAGAAGTAAAAACTCATGGTATAACAGTGTATTCACATTGAATACAAGTATATTTGATGCAGTTTACATATAGAAGTAAAAACCTCATGGTATAACAGTGTATTCACATTGAATACAAGTATATTTTCATGCAGTTTACATATAGAAGTAAAAACTCATGGTATAACAGTGTATTCACATTGAATACAAGTATATTTGATGCAGTTTACATATAGAAGTAAAAACTCATGGTATAACAGTGTATTCACATTGAATACAAGTATATTCCATGCAGTTTACATATAGAAGTAAAAACTCATGGTATAACAGTGTATTCACATTGAATACAAGTATATTTGATGCAGTTTACATATAGAAGTAAAAACTCATGGTATAACAGTGTATTCACATTGAATACAAGTATATTCGATGCAGTTTACATATAGAAGTAAAAACTCATGGTATAACAGTGTATTCACATTGAATACAAGTATATTCCATGCAGTTTACATATAGAAGTAAAAACTCATGGTATAACAGTGTATTCACATTGAATACAAGTATATTCGATGCAGTTTACATATAGAAGTAAAAACTCATGGTATAACAGTGTATTCACATTGAATACAAGTATATTTGATGCTGTTTACATATAGAAGTAAAAACTCATGGTATAACAGTGTATTCACATTGAATACAAGTATATTCCATGCAGTTTACATATAGAAGTAAAAACTCATGGTATAACAGTGTATTCACATTGAATACAAGTATATTCCATGCAGTTTACATATAGAAGTAAAAACTCATGGTATAACAAGTGTATTCACATTGAATACAAGTATATTTGATGCAGTTTACATATAGAAGTAAAAACTCATGGTATAACAGTGTATTCACATTGAATACAAGTATATTCCATGCAGTTTACATATAGAAGTAAAAACTCATGGTATAACAGTGTATTCACATTGAATACAAGTATATTCGATGCAGTTTACATATAGAAGTAAAAACTCATGGTATAACAGTGTATTCACATTGAATACAAGTATATTTGATGCAGTTTACATATAGAAGTAAAAACTCATGGTATAACAGTGTATTCACATTGAATACAAGTATATTCCATGCAGTTTACATATAGAAGTAAAAACTCATGGTATAACAGTGTATTCACATTGAATACAAGTATATTTGATGCTGTTTACATATAGAAGTAAAAACTCATGGTATAACAGTGTATTCACATTGAATACAAGTATATTTGATGCTGTTTACATATAGAAGTAAAAACTCATGGTATAACAGTGTATTCACATTGAATACAAGTATATTTGATGCACTTTTAATATAGAAGTAAAAACTCATGGTATAACAGTGTATTCACATTGAATACAAGTATATTTGATGCAGTTTACATATAAGAAGTAAAAACTCATGGTATAACAGTGTATTCACATTGAATACAAGTATATTCCATGCAGGTTTACATATAGAAGTAAAAACTCATGGTATAACAGTGTATTCACATTGAATACAAGTATATTTGATGCAGTTTACATATAGAAGTAAAAACTCATGGTATAACAGTGTATTCACATTGAATACAAGTATATTTGATGCAGTTTACATATAGAAGTAAAAACTCATGGTATAACAGTGTATTCACATTGAATACAAGTATATTCGATGCAGTTTACATATAGAAGTAAAAACTCATGGTATAACAGTGTATTCACATTGAATACAAGTATATTCCATGCAGTTTACATATAGAAGTAAAAACTCATGGTATAACAGTGTATTCACATTGAATACAAGTATATTCCATGCGAGTTTACATATAGAAGTAAAAACTCATGGTATAACAGTGTATTCACATTGAATACAAGTATATTCCATGCAGTTTACATATAGAAGTAAAAACTCATGGTATAACAGTGTATTCACATTGAATACAAGTATATTTGATGCAGTTTACATATAGAAGTAAAAACTCATGGTATAACAGTGTATTCACATTGAATACAAGTATATTTGATGCAGTTTACATATAGAAGTAAAAACCTCATGGTATAACAGTGTATTCACATTGAATACAAGTATATTTGATGCAGTTTACATATAGAAGTAAAAACTCATGGTATAACAGTGTATTCACATTGAATACAAGTATATTCGATGCAGTTTACATATAGAAGTAAAAACTCATGGTATAACAGTGTATTCACATTGAATACAAGTATATATTCATGCAGTTTACATATAGAAGTAAAAACTCATGGTATAACAGTGTATTCACATTGAATACAAGTATATTTGATGCAGTTTACATATAGAAGTAAAAACTCATGGTATAACAGTGTATTCACATTGAATACAAGTATATTCGATGCAGTTTACATATAGAAGTAAAAACTCATGGTATAACAGTGTATTCACATTGAATACAAGTATATTTGATGCAGTTTACATATAGAAGTAAAAACTCATGGTATAACAGTGTATTCACATTGAATACAAGTATATTCGATGCAGTTTACATATAGAAGTAAAAACTCATGGTATAACAGTGTATTCACATTGAATACAAGTATATTTGATGCAGTTTACATATAAGAAGTAAAAACTCATGGTATAAACAGTGTATTCACATTGAATACAAGTATATTTGATGCAGTTTACATATAGAAGTAAAAACTCATGGTATAACAGTGTATTCACATTGAATACAAGTAATATTGCATGCAGTTTACATATAGAAGTAAAAACTCATGGTATAACAGTGTATTCACATTGAATACAAGTATATTCCATGCAGTTTACATATAGAAGTAAAAACTCATGGTATAACAGTGTATTCACATTGAATACAAGTATATATTCCATGCAGTTTACATATAGAAGTAAAAACTCATGGTATAACAGTGTATTCACATTGAATACAAGTATATTCCGATGCAGTTTACATATAGAAGTAAAAACCCATGGTATAACAGTGTATTCACATTGAATACAAGTATATTCCGATGCAGTTTACATATAGAAGTAAAAACTCATGGTATAAACAGTGTATTCACATTGAATACAAGTATATTTGATGCAGTTTACATATAGAAGTAAAAACTCATGGTATAACAGTGTATTCACATTGAATACAAGTATATTTGATGCAGTTTACATATAGAAGTAAAAACTCATGGTATAACAGTGTATTCACATTGAATACAAGTATATTCGATGCAGTTTACATATAGAAGTAAAAACTCATGGTATAACAGTGTATTCACATTGAATACAAGTATATTCGATGCAGTTTACATATAGAAGTAAAAACTCATGGTATAACAGTGTATTCACATTGAATACAAGTATATTTGATGCAGTTTACATATAGAAGTAAAAACTCATGGTATAACAGTGTATTCACATTGAATACAAGTATATTCCATGCAGTTTACATATAGAAGTAAAAACCCATGGTATAACAGTGTATTCACATTGAATACAAGTATATTCCATGCAGTTTACATATAGAAGTAAAAACTCATGGTATAACAGTGTATTCACATTGAATACAAGTATATTTGATGCTGTTTACATATAGAAGTAAAAACTCATGGTATAACAGTGTATTCACATTGAATACAAGTATATTCCATGCAGTTTACATCATAGAAGTAAAAACTCATGAGTATAACAGTGTATTCACATTGAATACAAGTATATTTGATGCAGTTTACATATAGAAGTAAAAACTCATGGTATAACAGTGTATTCACATTGAATACAAGTATATTTGATGCAGTTTACATATAGAAGTAAAAACTCATGGTATAACAGTGTGATTCACATTGAATACAAGTATATTCCATGCAGTTTACATATAGAAGTAAAAACTCATGGTATAACAGTGTATTCACATTGAATACAAGTATATTTCATGCAGTTTACATATAGAAGTAAAAACTCATGGTATAACAGTGTATTCACATTGAATACAAGTATATTTGATGCAGTTTACATATAGAAGTAAAAACTCATGGTATAACAGTGTATTCACATTGAATACAAGTATATTCCATGCAGTTTACATATATAAGTAAAAACTCATGGTATAACAGTGTATTCACATTGAATACAAGTATATTTGATGCTGTTTACATATAGAAGTAAAAACTCATGGTATAACAGTGTATTCACATTGAATACAAGTATATTTGATGCAGTTTACATATAGAAGTAAAAACTCATGAGTATAACAGTGTATTCACATTGAATACAAGTATATTTGATGCAGTTTACATATAGAAGTAAAAACCTCATGGTATAACAGTGTATTCACATTGAATACAAGTATATTTGATGCAGTTTACATATAGAAGTAAAAACTCATGGTATAACAGTGTATTCACATTGAATACAAGTATATTCCATGCAGTTTACATATAAGAAGTAAAAACTCATGGTATAACAGTGTATTCACATTGAATACAAGTATATTTGATGCTGTTTACATATAGAAGTAAAAACTCATGGTATAACAGTGTATTCACATTGAATACAAGTATATTCTCATGCAGTTTACATATAGAAGTAAAAACTCATGGTATAACAGTGTATTCACATTGAATACAAGTATATTCGATGCAGTTTACATATAAGAAGTAAAAACTCATGGTATAACAGTGTATTCACATTGAATACAAGTATATTCGATGCAGTTTACATATATAGAAGTAAAAACTCATGGTATAACAGTGTATTCACATTGAATACAAGTATATTCGATGCAGTTTACATATAGAAGTAAAAACATTCATGGTATAACAGTGTATTCACATTGAATACAAGTATATTCGATGCAGTTTACATATAGAAGTAAAAACTCATGGTAATAACAGTGTATTCACATTGAATACAAGTATATTTGATGCAGTTTACATATAGAAGTAAAAACTCATGGTATAACAGTGTATTCACATTGAATACAAGTATATTTGATGCAGTTTACATATAGAAGTAAAAACTCATGGTATAACAGTGTATTCACATTGAATACAAGTATATTCCATGCAGTTTACATATAGAAGTAAAAACTCATGGTATAACAAAGTGTATTCACATTGAATACAAGTTTATTTGATGCAGTTTACATATAGAAGTAAAAACTCATGGTATAACAGTGTATTCACATTGAATACAAGTATATTTGATGCTGTTTACATATAGAAGTAAAAACTCATGGTATAAACAGTGTATTCACATTGAATACAAGTATATTTGATGCAGTTTACATATAGAAGTAAAAACTCATGGTATAACAGTGTATTCACATTGAATACAAGTATATTTGATGCAGTTTACATATAGAAGTAAAAACTCATGGTATAACAGTGTATTCACATTGAATACAAGTATATTCCATGCAGTTTACATATAGAAGTAAAAACTCATGGTATAACAGTGTATTCACATTGAATACAAGTATATTCGATGCAGTTTACATATAGAAGTAAAAACTCATGGTATAACAGTGTATTCACATTGAATACAAGTATATTCGATGCAGTTTACATATAGAAGTAAAAACTCATGGTATAACAGTGTATTCACATTGAATACAAGTATATTCGATGCAGTTTACATATAGAAGTAAAAACTCATGGTATAAACAGTGTATTCACATTGAATACAAGTATATTTGATGCAGTTTACATATAGAAGTAAAAACTCATGGTATAACAGTGTATTCACATTGAATACAAGTATATTTGATGCAGTTTACATATAGAAGTAAAAACTCATGGTATAACAGTGTATTCACATTGAATACAAGTATATTCCATGCAGTTTACATATAGAAGTAAAAACTCATGGTATAACAGTGTATTCACATTGAATACAAGTATATTCCATGCAGTTTACATATAGAAGTAAAAACTCATGGTATAACAGTGTATTCACATTGAATACAAGTATATTTGATGCAGTTTACATATAGAAGTAAAAACTCATGGTATAACAGTGTATTCACATTGAATACAAGTATATTTGATGCTGTTTACATATAGAAGTTAAAACTCATGGTATAACAGTGTATTCACATTGAATACAAGTATATTTCATGCAGTTTACATATAGAAGTAAAAACTCATGGTATAACAGCGTATTCACATTGAATACAAGTATATTCCATGCTGTATTACATATAGAAGTAAAAACTCATGGTATAACAGTGTATTCACATTGAATACAAGTATATTCCATGCAGTTTACATATAGAAGTAAAAACTCATGGTATAACAGTGTATTCACATTGAATACAAGTATATTCCATGCAGTTTACATATAGAAGTAAAAACTCATGGTATAACAGTGTATTCACATTGAATACAAGTATATTCGATGCAGTTTACATATAGAAGTAAAAACTCATGGTATAACAGTGTATTCACATTGAATACAAGTATATTTTATGCAGTTTACATATAGAAGTAAAAACTCATGGTATAACAGTGTATTCACATTGAATACAAGTATATTCCATGCAGTTTACATATAGAAGTAAAAACTCATGGTATAACAGTGTATTCACATTGAATACAAGTATATTTGATGCAGCGTTTACATATAGAAGTAAAAACTCATAGGTATAACAGTGTATTCACATTGAATACAAGTATATTTGATGCAGTTTACATATAGAAGTAAAAACTACATGGTATAACAGTGTATTCACATTGAATACAAGTATATTCCATGCAGTTTACATATAGAAGTAAAAACTCATGGTATAACAGTGTATTCACATTGAATACAAGTATATTCCATGCAGTTTACATATAGAAGTAAAAACTCATGGTATAACAGTGTAACTATTACATTGAATACAAGTATATTCCATGCAGTTTACATATAAGAAGTAAAAACTCATGGTATAACAGTGTATTCACATTGAATACAAGTATATTTGATGCTGTTTACATATAGAAGTAAAAACTCATGGTATAACAGTGTATTCACATTGAATACAAGTATATTCCATGCAGTTTACATATAGAAGTAAAAACGGTATAACAGTGTAAATGATCACATTGAATACAAGTATATTCCATGCAGTTTACATATAGAAGAAAAACTCATGGTATAACAGTGTATTCACATTGAATACAAACGTATTCTTTGATGCAGTTTACATATAGAAGTAAAAACTCATGGTATAACAGTGTATTCACATTGAATACAAGTATATTTGATGCTGTTTACATATAGAAGTAAAAACTCATGGTATAACAGTGTATTCACATTGAATACAAGTATATTTGATGCAGTTTACATATAGAAGTAAAAACTCATGATATAACAGTGTATTCACATTGAATACAAGTATATTCCATGCAGTTTACATATAGAAGTAAAAACTCATGGTATAACAGTGTATTCACATTGAATACAAGTATATTTGATGCAGTTTACATATAGAAGTAAAAACTCATGGTATAACAGTGTATTCACATTGAATACAAGTATATTTGATGCAGTTTACATATAGAAGTAAAAACTCATGGTATAACAGTGTATTCACATTGAATACAAGTATATTCCATGCAGTTTACATATAGAAGTAAAAACTCATGGTATAACAGTGTATTCACATTGAATACAAGTATATTTGATGCAGTTTACATATAGAAAGTAAAAACTCATGGTATAACAGTGTATTCACATTGAATACAAGTATATTCGATGCTGTTTACATATAGAAGTAAAAACTCATGGTATAACAGTGTATTCACATTGAATACAAGTATATTTGATGCAGTTTACATATGAGAAGTAAAAACTCATGGTATAACAGTGTATTCACATTGAATACAAGTATATTTCATGCAGTTTACATATAGAAGTAAAAACTCATGGTATAACAGTGTATTCACATTGAATACAAGTATATTTGATGCAGTTTACATATAGAAGTAAAAACTCATGGTATAACAGTGTATTCACATTGAATACAAGTATATTCCGATGCAGTTTACATATAGAAGTAAAAACCCCATGGTATAACAGTGTATTCACATTGAATACAAGTATATTTGATGCAGTTTACATATAGAAAATAAAAACTCATGGTATAACAGTGTATTCACATTGAATACAAGTATATTTGATGCTGTTTACATATAGAAGTAAAAACTCATGGTATAACAGTGTATTCACATTGAATACAAGTATATTTGATGCATATAGTAGAAGTAAAAACTCATGGTATAAACAGTGTATTCACATTGAATACAAGTATATTCCATGCAGTTTACATATATAGAAGTAAAAACTCATGGTATAACAGTGTATTCACATTGAATACAAGTATATTCCATGCAGTTTACATATAGAAGTAAAAACTCATGGTATAACAGTGTATTCACATTGAATACAAGTATATTTCGATGCAGTTCACATATAGAAGTAAAAACTCATGGTATAACAGTGTATTCACATTGAATACAAGTATATTCCATGCAGTTTACATATAGAAGTAAAAACTCATGGTATAACAGTGTATTCACATTGAATACAAGTATATTTGATGCTGTTTACATATAGAAGTAAAAACTCATGATATAACAGTGTATTCACATTGAATACAAGTATATTTGATGCAGTTTACATATAGAAGTAAAAACTCATGGTATAACAGTGTATTCACATTGAATACAAGTATATTTGATGCAGTTTACATATAGAAGTAAAAACTCATGGTATAACAGTGTATTCACATTGAATACAAGTATATTCCATGCAGTTTACATATAGAAGTAAAAACTCATGGTATAACAGTGTATTCACATTGAATACAAGTATATTTGATGCAGTTTACATATAGAATGAAAAACTCATGGTATAACAGTGTATTCACATTGAATACAAGTATATTCGATGCAGTTTACATATAGAAGTAAAAACTCATGGTATAACAGTGTATTCACATTGAATACAAGTATATTTGATGCAGTTTACATATAGAAGTAAAAACTCATGGTATAACAGTGTATTCACATTGAATACAAGTATATTTGATGCTGTTTACATATAGAAGTAAAAACTCATGGTATAACAGTGTATTCACATTGAATACAAGTATATTCCATGCAGTTTACATATAGAAGTAAAAACTCATGGTATAACAGTGTATTCACATTGAATACAAGTATATTCCATGCAGTTTACATATAGAAGTAAAAACTCATGGTATAACAGTGTATTCACATTGAATACAAGTATATTTGATGCAGTTTACATATAGAAGCTAAAACTCATGGTATAACAGTGTATTCACATTGAATACAAGTATATTTGATGCAGTTTACATATAAGAAGTAAAAACTCATGGTATAACAGTGTATTCACATTGAATACAAGTATATTCGATGCAGTTTACATATAGAAGTAAAAACTCATGGTATAACAGTGTATTCACATTGAATACAAGTATATATTCCATGCAGTTTACATATAAGAAGTAAAAACTCATGGTATAACAGTGTATTCACATTGAATACAAGTATATTCGATGCAGTTTACATATAAGAAGTAAAAACTCATGGTATAACAGTGTATTCACATTGAATACAAGTATATTTGATGCAGTTTACATATAGAAGTAAAAACTCATGGTATAACAGTGTATTCACATTGAATACAAGTATATTCGATGCAGTTTACATATAGAAGTAAAAACTCATGGTATAACAGTGTATTCACATTGAATACAAGTATATTTGATGCTGCAGTTTACATATAGAAGTAAAAACTCATGGTATAACAGTGTATTCACATTGAATACAAGTATATTTGATGCAGTTTACATATAGAAGTAAAAACTCATGGTATAACAGTGTATTCACATTGAATACAAGTATATTTGATGCAGTTTACATATAGAAGTAAAAACTCATGGTATAACAGTGTATTCACATTGAATACAAGTATATTCGATGCAGTTTACATATAGAAGTAAAAACTCATGGTATAACAGTGTATTCACATTGAATACAAGTATATTTGATGCAGTTTACATATAGAAGTAAAAACTCATGGTATAACAGTGTATTCACATTGAATACAAGTATATTTGATGCAGTTTACATATAGAAGTAAAAACTCATGGTATAACAGTGTATTCACATTGAATACAAGTATATTTGATGCAGTATTACATATAGAAGTAAAAACTCATGGTATAACAGTGTATTCACATTGAATACAAGTATATTCCATGCAGTTTACATATAGAAGTAAAAACTCATGGTATAACAGTGTATTCACATTGAATACAAGTATATTTGATGCAGTTTACATATAGAAGTAAAAACTCATGGTATAACAGTGTATTCACATTGAATACAAGTATATTTGATGCAGTTTACATATAGAAGTAAAAACTCATGGTATAACAGTGTATTCACATTGAATACAAGTATATTCGATGCAGTTTACATATAGAAGTAAAAACTCATGGTATAACAGTGTATTCACATTGAATACAAGTATATTTGATGCTGCAGTTTACATATAGAAGTAAAAACTCATGGTATAACAGTGTATTCACATTGAATACAAGTATATTCCATGCAGTTTACATATAGAAGTAAAAACTCATGGTATAACAGTGTATTCACATTGAATACAAGTATATTTGATGCAGTTTACATATAGAAGTAAAAACTCATGGTATAACAGTGTATTCACATTGAATACAAGTATATTTGATGCTGTTTACATATAGAAGTAAAAACTCATGGTATAACAGTGTATTCACATTGAATACAAGTATATTTGATGCAGTTTACATATAGAAGTAAAAACTCATGGTATAAAAGTGTATTCACATTGAATACAAGTATATTCGATGCAGTTTACATATAGAAGTAAAAACTCATGGTATAACAGTGTATTCACATTGAATACAAGTATATTTGATGCAGTTTACATATAGAAGTAAAAACTCATGGTAATAACAGTGTATTCACATTGAATACAAGTATATTTGATGCAGTTTACATATAGAAGTAAAAACTCATGGTATAACAGTGTATTCACATTGAATAAACAAGTATATTTGATGCTGTTTACATATAGAAGTAAAAACTCATGGTATAACAGTGTATTCACATTGAATACAAGTATATTTGATGCAGTTTACATATAGAAGTAAAAACTCATGGTATAACAGTGTATTCACATTGAATACAAGTATATTCCATGCAGTTTACATATAGAAGTAAAAACTCATGGTATAAACAGTGTATTCACATTGAATACAAGTATATTTGATGCAGTTTACATATAGAAGTAAAAACTCATGGTATAACAGTGTATTCACATTGAATACAAGTATATTCGATGCAGTTTACATATAGAAGTAAAAACTCATGGTATAACAGTGTATTCACATTGAATACAAGTATATTTGATGCAGTTTACATATAGAAGTAAAAACTCATGGTATAACAGTGTATTCACATTGAATACAAGTATATTTGATGCTGTTTACATATAGAAGTAAAAACTCATGGTATAACAGTGTATTCACATTGAATACAAGTATATTCCATGCAGTTTACATATAGAAGTAAAAACTCATGGTATAACAGTGTATTCACATTGAATACAAGTATATTCCATGCAGTTTAACATATAGAAGTAAAAACTCATGGTATAACAGTGTATTCACATTGAATACAAGTATATTTGCATGCAGTTTACATATAGAAGTAAAAACTCATGGTATAACAGTGTATTCACATTGAATACAAGTATATTTGATGCAGTTTACATATAAGAAGTAAAAACTCATGGTATAACAGTGTATTCAAACATTGAATACAAGTATATTTGATGCAGTTTTACATATAGAAGTAAAAACTCATGGTATAACAGTGTATTCACATTGAATACAAGTATATTTTACCATGCAGTTTACATATAGAAGTAAAAACTCATGGTATAACAGTGTATTCACATTGAATACAAGTATATTCCATGCAGTTTACATATAGAAGTAAAAACTCATGGTATAACAGTGTATTCACATTGAATACAAGTATATTTGATGCAGTTTACATATAGAAGTAAAAACTCATGGTATAACAGTGTATTCACATTGAAAATACAAGAATATTTTCCATGCAGTTTACATATAGAAGTAAAAACTCATGGTATAACAGTGTATTCACATTGAATACAAGTATATTTGATGCAGTTTACATATAAGAAGTAAAAACCCATGGTATAACAGTGTATTCACATTGAATACAAGTATATTCGATGCTGTTTACATATAGAAGTAAAAACTCATGGTATAACAGTGTATTCACATTGAATACAAGTATATTTGCCATGCAGTTTACATATAGAAGTAAAAACTCATGGTATAACAGTGTATTCACATTGAATACAAGTATATTTCGATGCTGTTTACATATAGAAGTAAAAACTCATGGTATAACAGTGTATTCACATTGAATACAAGTATATATTCCATGCTGTTTACATATAGAAGTAAAAACTCATGGTATAACAGTGTATTCACATTGAATACAAGTATATTTGATGCTGTTTACATATAGAAGTAAAAACTCATGGTATAACAGTGTATTCACATTGAATACAAGTATATTTGATGCAGTTTACATATAGAAGTAAAAACTCATGGATATAACAGTGTATTCACATTGAATACAAGTATATTCCTTATGCAGTTTACATATAGAAGTAAAAACTCATGGTATAACAGTATATTACACATTAAATACAAGTATATTGCATGCAGATATATAGAAGTAAAAACTCATGGTATAACAGTGTATTCACATTGAATACAAGTATATTCGATGCAGTTTACATATAGAAGTAAAAACTCATGGTATAACAGTGTATTCACATTGAATACAAGTATATATTGATGCTGTTTACATATAGAAGTAAAAACTCATGGTATAACAGTGTATTCACATTGAATACAAGTATATTTGATGCAGTTTACATATAGAAGTAAAAACTCCATGGTATAACAGTGTATTCACATTGAATACAAGTATATTTGATGCAGTTTACATATAGAAGTAAAAACTATGTATGAAACAGTGTATTCACATTGAATACAAGTATATTTGATGCAGTTTACATATAGAAGTAAAAACTCATGGTATAACAGTGTATTCACATTGAATACAAGTATATTTGATGCAGTTTACATATAGAAGTAAAAACTCATGGTATAACAGTGTATTCACATTGAATACAAGTATATTTGATGCTGTTTACATATAGAAGTAAAAACTCATGGTATAACAGTGTATTCACATTGAATACAAGTATATTTGATGCAGTTTACATATAGAAGTAAAAACTCATGGTATAACAGTGTATTCACATTGAATACAAGTATATTTGATGCAGTTTACATATAGAAGTAAAAACTCATGGTATAACAGTGTATTCACACTGAATACAAGTATATTCCATGCAGTTTACATATAGAAGTAAAAACTCATGGTATAACAGTGTATTCACATTGAATACAAGTATATTTGATGCTGTTTACATATAGAAGTAAAAACTCATGGTATAACAGTGTATTCACATTGAATACAAGTATATTTGATGCAGTTTACATATAGAAGTAAAAACTCATGGTATAACAGTGTATTCACATTGAATACAAGTATATTTGATGCTGTTTACATATAGAAGTAAAAACTCATGGTATAACAGTGTATTCACATTGAATACAAGTATATTTGATGCAGTTTACATATAGAAGTAAAAACTCATGGTATAACAGTGTATTCACATTGAATACAAGTATATTCGATGCAGTTTACATATAGAAGTAAAAACTCATGGTATAACAGTGTATTCACATTGAATACAAGTATATTTGATGCAGTTTACATATAGAAGTAAAAACTCATGGTATAACAGTGTATTCACATTGAATACAAGTATATTTGATGCAGTTTACATATAGAAGTAAAAACTCATGGTATAACAGTGTATTCACATTGAATACAAGTATATTTGATGCAGTTTACATATAGAAGTAAAAACTCATGGTATAACAGTGTATTCACATTGAATACAAGTATATTTGATGCTGTTTACATATAGAAGTAAAAACTCATGGTATAACAGTGTATTCACATTGAATACAAGTATATTTGATGCAGTTTACATATAGAAGTAAAAACTCATGGTATAACAGTGTATTCACATTGAATACAAGTATATTTGATGCTGTTTACATATAGAAGTAAAAACTCATGGTATAAACAGTGTATTCACATTGAATACAAGTATATTTGATGCAGTTTACATATAGAAGTAAAAACTCATGGTATAACAGTGTATTCACATTGAATACAAGTATATTCGATGCTGTTTACATATAGAAGTAAAAACTCATGGTATAACAGTGTATTCACATTGAATACAAGTATATTTGATGCAGTTTACATATAGAAGTAAAAACTCATGGTATAACAGTGTATTCACATTGAATACAAGTATATTTGATGCAGTTTACATATAGAAGTAAAAACTCATGGTATAACAGTGTATTCACATTGAATACAAGTATATTCCATGATGCGTTTACATATAGAAGTAAAACCTCATGGTATAACAGTGTATTCACATTGAATACAAGTATATTGATGCTGTTTACATATAGAAGTAAAAACTCATGGTATAACAGTGTATTCACATTGAATACAAGTATATTTGATGCTGTTTACATATAGAAGTAAAAACTCATGGTAAAAAAAAAACACAAAAAACAGTGTATTCACATTGAATACAAGTATATTTGATGCGTTTACATATAGAAGTAAAAACTCATGGTATAACAGTGTATTCACATTGAATACAAGTATATTTGATGCAGTTTACATATAGAAGTAAAAACTCATGGTATAACAGTGTATTCACATTGAATACAAGTATATTCCGATGCAGTTTACATATAGAAGTAAAAACTCATGGTATAACAGTGTATTCACATTGAATACAAGTATATTTGATGCAGTTTACATATAGAAGTAAAAACTCATGGTATAACAGTGTATTCACATTGAATACAAGTATATTTGATGCAGTTTACATATAGAAGTAAAAACTCATGGTAATAACAGTGTATTCACATTGAATACAAGTATATTTGATGCAGTTTACATATAGAAGTAAAAACTCATGGTATAACAGTGTATTCACATTGAATACAAGTATATTTGATGCAGTTTACATATATAAGAAGTAAAAACTCATGGTATAACAGTGTATTCACATTGAATACAAGTATATTTGATGCAGTTTACATATAGAAGTAAAAACTCATGGTATAACAGTGTATTCACATTGAATACAAGTATATTTGATGCAGTTTACATATAGAAGTAAAAACTCATGGTATAACAGTGTATTCACATTGAATACAAGTATATTTGATGCAGTTTACATATAGAAGTAAAAACTCATGGTATAACAGTGTATTCACATTGAATACAAGTATATTTGATGCAGTTTACATATAGAAGTAAAAACTCATGGTATAACAGTGTATTCACATTGAATACAAGTATATTTGATGCAGTTTACATATAGAAGTAAAAACTCATGGTATAAACAGTGTATTCAACATTGAATACAAGTATATTTGATGCAGTTTACATATAGAAGTAAAAACTCATGGTATAACAGTGTATTCACATTGAATACAAGTATATTTTATATGCTGTTTACATATAGAAGTAAAAACTCATGGTATAACAGTGTATTCACATTGAATACAAGTATATTTGATGCAGTTTACATATAGAAGTAAAAACTCATGGTATAACAGTGTATTCACATTGAATACAAGTATATTTGATGCAGTTTACATATAGAAGTAAAAACTCATGGTATAACAGTGTATTCACATTGAATACAAGTATATTTGATGCAGTTTTACATATAGAAGTAAAAACTCATGGTATAACAGTGTATTCACATTGAATACAAGTATATTTGATGCAGTTTACATATAGAAGTAAAAACTCATGGTATAACAGTGTATTCACATTGAATACAAGTATATTTGATGCTGTTTACATATAGAAGTAAAAACTCATGGTATAACAGTGTATTCACATTGAATACAAGTATATTTGATGCAGTTTACATATAGAAGTAAAAACTCATGAGTATAACAGTGTATTCACATTGAATACAAGTATATTCCATGCAGTTTACATATAGAAGTAAAAATTCATGGTATAACAGTGTATTCACATTGAATACAAGTATATTTGATGCTGTTTACATATAGAAGTAAAAACTCATGGTATAACAGTGTATTCACATTGAATACAAGTATATTTGATGCAGTTTACATATAGAAGTAAAAACTCATGGTATAACAGTGTATTCACATTGAATACAAGTATATTTGATGCAGTTCACATATAGAAGTAAAAACTCATGGTATAACAGTGTATTCACATTGAATACAAGTATATTACATACTGTTCACATATAGAAGTAAAAACTCATGGTATAACAGTGTATTCACATTGAATACAAGTATATTCCTGAGTTTGCTACATATAGAAGTAAAAACTCATGGTATAACAGTAGTATTCACATTGAATACAAGTATATTTGATGCAGTTTACATATAGAAGTAAAAACTCATGGTATAACAGTGTATTCACATTGAATACAAGTATATTTGATGCTGTTTACATATAGAAGTAAAAACCTCATGGTATAACAGTGTATTCACATTGAATACAAGTATATTTGATGCAGTTTACATATAGAAGTAAAAACTCATGGTATAACAGTGTATTCACATTGAATACAAGTATATTTGACTGTTTACATATAGAAGTAAAAACTCATGGTATAACAGTGTATTCACATTGAATACAAGAATATATTCGATGCAGTTTACATATAGAAGTAAAAACTCATGGTATAACAGTGTATTCACATTGAATACAAGTATATTTGATGCTGTTTACATATAGAAGTAAAAACTCATGGTATAACAGTGTATTCACATTGAATACAAGTATATTTGATGCAGTTTACATATAGAAGTAAAAACTCATGGTATAACAGTGTATTCACATTGAATACAAGTATATTTGATGCTGTTTACATATAGAAGTAAAAACTCATGGTATAACAGTGTATTCACATTGAAATACAAGTATATTTATGCATTATACATAGAAGTAAAAACTCATGGGATAAACAGTGTATTCACATTGAATACAAGTATATCAATGCATACAAAGTAAAAAAACTATGGTATAACAGTGTTCACATTGAATACAAGTATATTTGATGCTGTTTACATATAGAAGTAAAAACTCATGGTATAACAGTGTATTCACATTGAATACAAGTATATTCGATGCAGTTATATAAAATAAAACACAGAAACAATTAAAACAAGATATTTGATGCGTTTACATATAAAAGAAAAACTCATGGTATAACAGTGTATTCACATTGAATACAAGTATATTTGATGCAGTTTACATATAGAAGTAAAAACTCATGGTATAACAGTGTATCACATGAATACAAGTATATTAGCAGTAGAAAAAGTAAAAAGGCATAACAGTGTAATTCACATTGAATACAAGTATATTTGATGCTGTTTACATATAGAAGTAAAAACTCATGGTATAACAGTGTATTCACATTGAATACAAAGTATATTTGATGCAGTTTACATATAGAAGTAAAAACTCTCATGGTATAACAGTGTATTCACATTGAATACAAGTATATTTGATGCTGTTTACATATAGAAGTAAAAAATCATGGTATAACAGTGTATCATTAACAAGTATATTGGTACATATAGAAGTAAAAACTCATGAAGAAAAATATCACAGAATACAAGTATATTTGACAGCAGTTTACATATAGAAATAAAAACTCATGGTATAACAGTGTATTCACATTGAATACAAGTATATTTGATGCTGTTTACATATAGAAGTAAAAACTCATGGTATAACAGTGTATTCACATTGAATACAAGTATATTCCATGCAGTTTACATATAGAAGTAAAAACCATGGTATAACAGTGTATATCACATTGAATACAAGTATATTTGATGCAGCTGTTTACATATAGAAGTAAAAACTCATGGTATAACAGTGTATTCACATTGAATACAAGTATATTTGATGCAGTTTACATATAGAAGTAAAAACTCATGGTATAACAGTGTATTCACATTGAATACAAGTATATTTGATGCAGTTTACATATAGAAGTAAAAACTCATGGTATAACAGTGTATTCACATTGAATACAAGTATATTTGATGCAGTTTACATATAGAAGTAAAAACTCATGGTATAACAGTGTATTCACATTGAATACAAGTATATTCCATGAAGCTGTTTACATATAGAAGTAAAAAATTCATGGTATAAACAGTGTATTCACATTGAATACAAGTATATTTGATGCTGTTTACATATAGAAGTAAAAACTCATGGTATAACAGTGTATTCACATTGAATACAAGTATATTTGATGCTGTTTACATATAGAAGTAAAAACTCATGGTATAACAGTGTATTCACATTGAATACAAGTATATTTGATGCATTTTACATATAGAAGTAAAAACTCATGGTATAACAGTGTATTCACATTGAATACAAGTATATTTGATGCTGTTTACATATAGAAGTAAAAACTCATGGTATAACAGTGTATTCACATTGAATACAAGTATATTCGATGCTGTTTACATATAGAAGTAAAAACTCATGGTATAACAGTGTATTCACATTGAATACAAGTATATTTGATGCTGTTTACATATAGAAGTAAAAACTCATGGTATAACAGTGTATTCACATTGAATACAAGTATATTTGATGCTGTTTACATATAGAAGTAAAAACTCATGGTATAACAGTGTATTCACATTGAATACAAGTATATTTCATGCAGTTTACATATAGAAGTAAAAACTCATGGTATAACAGTGTATTCACATTGAATACAAGTATATTTGATGCAGTTTACATATAGAAGTAAAAAAACTCATGGTATAACAGTGTATTCACATTGAATACAAGTATATTTGATGCAGTTTACATATAGAAGTAAAAACTCATGGTATAACAGTGTATTCACATTGAATACAAGTATATTTGATGCAGTTTACATATAGAAGTAAAAACCTTATGGTATAACAGTGTATTCACATTGAATACAAGTATATTTGATGCAGTTTACATATAGAAGTAAAAACTCATGGTATAACAGTGTATTCACACATTGAATACAAGTATATTTGATGGTGTTTACATATAGAAGTAAAAAACTATGGTATAACAGTGTATTCACATTGAATACAAGTATATTTGATGCAGTTTACATATAGAAGTAAAAACTCATGGTATAACAGTGTATTCACATTGAATACAAGTATATTTGATGCAGTTTACATATAGAAGTAAAAACTCATGGTATAACAGTGTATTCACATTGAATACAAGTATATTTGATGCAGTTTACATATAAGAAGTAAAAACTCATGGTATAACAGTGTATTCACATTGAATACAAGTATATTCGATGCTGTTTACATATAGAAGTAAAAACTCATGGTATAACAGTGTATTCACATTGAATACAAGTATATTTGATGCTGTTTACATATAGAAGTAAAAACTCATGGTATAACAGTGTATTCACATTGAATACAAGTATATTTGATGCTGTTTACATATAGAAGTAAAAACTCATGGTATAACAGTGTATTCACATTGAATACAAGTATATTTGATGCTGTTTACATATAGAAGTAAAAACTCATGGTATAACAGTGTATTCACATTGAATACAAGTATATTTGATGCAGTTTACATATAGAAGTAAAAACTCATGGTATAACAGTGTATTCACATTGAATACAAGTATATTCCATGCAGTTTACATATAGAAGTAAAAACTCATGGTATAACAGTGTATTCACATTGAATACAAGTATATTTGATGCAGTTTACATATAGAAGTAAAAACTCATGGTATAACAGTGTATTCACATTGAATACAAGTATATTTGATGCAGTTTACATATAAGAAGTAAAAACTCATGGTATAACAGTGTATTCACATTGAATACAAGTATATTTGATGCTGTTTACATATAGAAGTAAAAAACTCATGGTATAACAGTGTATTCACATTGAATACAAGTATATTTGATGCTGTTTACATATAGAAGTAAAAACTCATGGTATAAACAGTGTATTCACATTGAATACAAGTATATTTGATGCTGTTTACATATAGAAGTAAAAACTCATGGTATAACAGTGTATTCACATTGAATACAAGTATATTTGATGCAGTTTACATATAGAAGTAAAAACTCATGGTATAACAGTGTATTCACATTGAATACAAGTATATTTGATGCAGTTTACATATAGAAGTAAAAACTCATGGTATAACAGTGTATTCACATTGAATACAAGTATATTTGATGCAGTTTACATATAGAAGTAAAAACTCATGGTATAACAGTGTATTCACATTGAATACAAGTATATTTGATGCTGTTTACATATAGAAGTAAAAACTCATGGTATAACAGTGTATTCACATTGAATACAAGTATATTTGATGCTGTTTACATATAGAAGTAAAAACTCATGGTATAACAGTGTATTCACATTGAATACAAGTATATTTGATGCAGTTTACATATAGAAGTAAAAACTCATGGTATAACAGTGTATTCACATTGAATACAAGTATATTCCATGCATGCTGTTTACATATAGAAGTTAAAACTCATGGTATAACAGTGTATTCACATTGAATACAAGTATATTTGATGCATTTAGAAGTAAAAACCATGGTATAACAGTGTATTCACATTGAATACAAGTATATTCGATGCAGTTTACATATAGAAGTAAAAACTCATGGTATAACAGTGTATTCACATTGAATACAAGTATATTTGAGCGTTTACATATAGAAGTAAAAACTCATAGGTATAACAGTGTATTCACATTGAATACAAGTATATTCCATGCAGTTTACATATAGAAGTAAAAACTCATGGTATAACAGTGTATTCACATTGAATACAAGTATATTCCATGCATGCTACTATATATAGAAGAAAACTCATGGTATAACAGTGTATTCACATTGAATACAAGTATATTTGATGCTGTTTACATATAGAAGTAAAAACTCATGGTATAACAGTGTATTCACATTGAATACAAGTATATTCCATGCATGGTGTTACATATAGAAGTAAAAACTCATGGTATAACAGTGTATTCACATTGAATACAAGTATATTTGATGCTGTTTACATATAGAAGTAAAAACTCATGGTATAACAGTGTATTCACATTGAATACAAGTATATTTGATGCTGTTTACATATAGAAGTAAAAACTCATGGTATAACAGTGTATTCACATTGAATACAAGTATATTTGATGCTGTTTACATATAGAAGTAAAAACTCATGGTATAACAGTGTATTCACATTGAATACAAGTATATTCCCATGCAGTTTACATATAGAAGTAAAAACTCATGGTATAACAGTGTATTCACATTGAATACAAGTATATTTGATGCTGTTTACATATAGAAGTAAAAACTCATGGTATAACAGTGTATTCACATTGAATACAAGTATATTTGATGCAGTTTACATATAGAAGTAAAAACCATGGTATAACAGTGTATTCACATTGAATACAAGTATATTTGATGCAGTTCACATATAGAAGTAAAAACTCATGGTATAACAGTGTATTCACATTGAATACAAGTATATTTGATGCAGTTTACATATAGAAGTAAAAACTCATGGTATAACAGTGTATTCACATTGAATACAAGTATATTTGATGCTGTTTACATATAGAAGTAAAAACTTCATGGTATAACAGTGTATTCACATTGAATACAAGTATATTTGATGCAGTTTACATATAGAAGTAAAAACTCATGGTATAACAGTGTATTCACATTGAATACAAGTATATTTGATGCTGTTTACATATAAAGAAAAAACTCATGGTATAACAGTGTAATTCACATTGAATACAAGTATATTTGATGCTGTTTACATATAGAAGTAAAAACTCATGGTATAACAGTGTATTCACATTGAATACAAGTATATTTGATGCTGTTTACATATAAGAAGTAAAAACTCATGGTATAACAGTGTATTCACATTGAATACAAGTATATTTGATGCAGTTTACATATAGAAGTAAAAACTCATGGTATAACAGTGTATTCACATTGAATACAAGTATATTTGATGCTGTTTACATATAGAAGTAAAAACTCATGGTATAACAGTGTATTCACATTGAATACAAGTATATTTGATGCAGTTTACATATAGAAGTAAAAACTCATGGTATAACAGTGTATTCACATTGAATACAAGTATATTTGATGCTGTTTACATATAGAAGTAAAAACTCATGGTATAACAGTGTATTCACATTGAATACAAGTATATTCCATGCAGTTTACATATAGAAGTAAAAACTCATGGTATAACAGTGTATTCACATTGAATACAAGTATATTTGATGCAGTTTACATATAGAAGTAAAAACTCATGGTATAACAGTGTATTCACATTGAATACAAGTATATTTGATGCTGTTTACATATAGAAGTAAAAACTCATGGTATAACAGTGTATTCACATTGAATACAAGTATATTTGATGCAGTTTACATATAGAAGTAAAAACTCATGGTATAACAGTGTATTCACATTGAATACAAGTATATTTGATGCTGTTTACATATAGAAGTAAAAACTCATGGTATAACAGTGTATTCACATTGAATACAAGTATATTTGATGCTGTTTACATATAGAAGTAAAAACTCATGGTATAACAGTGTATTCACATTGAATACAAGTATATTTGATGCTGTTTACATATAGAAGAAAAACTCATGGTATAACAGTGTATTCACATTGAATACAAGTATATTTGATGCAGTTTACATATAGAAGTAAAAACTCATGGTATAACAGTGTATTCACATTGAATACAAGTATATTTGATGCAGTTTACATATAGAAGTAAAAACTCATGGTATAACAGTGTATTCACATTGAATACAAGTATATTTGATGCTGTTTACATATAGAAGTAAAAACTTCATGGTATAACAGTGTATTCACATTGAATACAAGTATATTTGATGCTGTTTACATATAGAAGTAAAAACTCATGGTATAACAGTGTATTCACATTGAATACAAGTATATTTGATGCTGTTTACATATAGAAGTAAAAACTCATGGTATAACAGTGTATTCACATTGAATACAAGTATATTTGATGCTGTTTACATATAGAAGTAAAAACTCATGGTATAACAGTGTATTCACATTGAATACAAGTATATTTGATGCTGTTTACATATAGAAGTAAAAACTCATGGTATAACAGTGTATTCACATTGAATACAAGTATATTTGATGCTGTTTACATATAGAAGTAAAAACTCATGGTATAACAGTGTATTCACATTGAATACAAGTATATTTGATGCTGTTTACATATAGAAGTAAAAACTCATGGTATAACAGTGTATTCACATTGAATACAAGTATATTTGATGCTGTTTACATATAGAAGTAAAAACTCATGGTATAACAGTGTATTCACATTGAATACAAGTATATTTCATGCAGTTTACATATAGAAGTAAAAACTCATGGTATAACAGTGTATTCACATTGAATACAAGTATATTTGATGCTGTTTACATATAGAAGTAAAAACTCATGGTATAACAGTGTATTCACATTGAATACAAGTATATTTGATGCAGTTTACATATAGAAGTAAAAACTCATGGTATAACAGTGTATTCACATTGAATACAAGTATATTTGATGCAGTTCACATATAGAAGTAAAAACTCATGGTATAACAGTGTATTCACATTGAATACAAGTATATTTGATGCAGTTTACATATAGAAGTAAAAACTCATGGTATAACAGTGTATTCACATTGAATACAAGTATATTTGATGCTGTTTACATATAGAAGTAAAACTCTCATGGTATAACAGTGTATTCACATTGAATACAAGTATATTTGATGCAGTTTACATATAGAAGTAAAAACTCATGGTATAACAGTGTATTCACATTGAATACAAGTATATTTGATGCTGTTTACATATAGAAGTAAAAACTCATGGTATAACAGTGTATTCACATTGAATACAAGTATATTTGATGCTGTTTACATATAGAAGTAAAAACTCATGGTATAACAGTGTATTCACATTGAATACAAGTATATTTGATGCTGTTTACATATAGAAGTAAAAACTCATGGTATAACAGTGTATTCACATTGAATACAAGTATATTTGATGCTGTTTACATATAGAAGTAAAAACTCATGGTATAACAGTGTATTCACATTGAATACAAGTATATTTGATGCTGTTTACATATAGAAGTAAAAACTCATGGTATAACAGTGTATTCACATTGAATACAAGTATATTCCATGCAGTTTACATATAGAAGTAAAAACTCATGGTATAACAGTGTATTCACATTGAATACAAGTATATTTGATGCAGTTTACATATAGAAGTAAAAACTCATGGTATAACAGTGTATTCACATTGAATACAAGTATATTTGATGCTGTTTACATATAGAAGTAAAAACTCATGGTATAACAGTGTATTCACATTGAATACAAGTATATTTGATGCTGTTTACATATAGAAGTAAAAACTCATGGTATAACAGTGTATTCACATTGAATACAAGTATATTTGATGCTGTCTACATATAGAAGTAAAAACTCATGGTATAACAGTGTATTCACATTGAATACAAGTATATTTGATGCTGTTTACATATAGAAGTAAAAACTCATGGTATAACAGTGTATTCACATTGAATACAAGTATATTTGATGCTGTTTACATATAGAAGTAAAAACTCATGGTATAACAGTGTATTCACATTGAATACAAGTATATTTGATGCAGTTTACATATAGAAGTAAAAACTCATGGTATAACAGTGTATTCACATTGAATACAAGTATATTTGATGCAGTTTACATATAGAAGTAAAAACTCATGGTATAACAGTGTATTCACATTGAATACAAGTATATTTGATGCTGTTTACATATAGAAGTAAAAACTTCATGGTATAACAGTGTATTCACATTGAATACAAGTATATTTGATGCTGTTTACATATAGAAGTAAAAATTCATGGTATAACAGTGTATTCACATTGAATACAAGTATATTTGATGCTGTTTACATATAGAAGTAAAAACTCATGGTATAACAGTGTATTCACATTGAATACAAGTATATTTGATGCTGTTTACATATAGAAGTAAAAACTCATGGTATAACAGTGTATTCACATTGAATACAAGTATATTTGATGCTGTTTACATATAGAAGTAAAAACTCATGGTATAACAGTGTATTCACATTGAATACAAGTATATTTGATGCTGTTTACATATAGAAGTAAAAACTCATGGTATAACAGTGTATTCACATTGAATACAAGTATATTTGATGCTGTTTACATATAGAAGTAAAAACTCAATGGTATAACAGTGTATTCACATTGAATACAAGTATATTTGATGCTGTTTACATATAGAAGTAAAAACTCATGGTATAACAGTGTATTCACATTGAATACAAGTATATTTCATGCAGTTTACATATAGAAGTAAAAACTCATGGTATAACAGTGTATTCACATTGAATACAAGTATATTTGATGCTGTTTACATATAGAAGTAAAAACTCATGGTATAACAGTGTATTCACATTGAATACAAGTATATTTGATGCAGTTTACATATAGAAGTAAAAACTCATGGTATAACAGTGTATTCACATTGAATACAAGTATATTTGATGCAGTTTACATATAGAAGTAAAAACTCATGGTATAACAGTGTATTCACATTGAATACAAGTATATTTGATGCAGTTTACATATAGAAGTAAAAACTCATGGTATAACAGTGTATTCACATTGAATACAAGTATATTTGATGCTGTTTACATATAGAAGTAAAAACTTCATGGTATAACAGTGTATTCACATTGAATACAAGTATATTTGATGCTGTTTACATATAGAAGTAAAAACTCATGGTATAACAGTGTATTCACATTGAATACAAGTATATTTGATGCTGTTTACATATAGAAGTAAAAACTCATGGTATAACAGTGTATTCACATTGAATACAAGTATATTTGATGCTGTTTACATATAGAAGTAAAAACTCATGGTATAACAGTGTATTCACATTGAATACAAGTATATTTGATGCTGTTTACATATAGAAGTAAAAACTCATGGTATAACAGTGTATTCACATTGAATACAAGTATATTTGATGCTGTTTACATATAGAAGTAAAAACTCATGGTATAACAGTGTATTCACATTGAATACAAGTATATTTGATGCTGTTTACATATAGAAGTAAAAACTCATGGTATAACAGTGTATTCACATTGAATACAAGTATATTTGATGCTGTTTACATATAGAAGTAAAAACTCATGGTATAACAGTGTATTCACATTGAATACAAGTATATTTGATGCTGTTTACATATAGAAGTAAAAACTCATGGTATAACAGTGTATTCACATTGAATACAAGTATATTTGATGCTGTTTACATATAGAAGTAAAAACTCATGGTATAACAGTGTATTCACATTGAATACAAGTATATTCCATGCAGTTTACATATAGAAGTAAAAACTCATGGTATAACAGTGTATTCACATTGAATACAAGTATATTTGATGCTGTTTACATATAGAAGTAAAAACTCATGGTATAACAGTGTATTCACATTGAATACAAGTATATTTGATGCAGTTTACATATAGAAGTAAAAACTCATGGTATAACAGTGTATTCACATTGAATACAAGTATATTTGATGCAGTTTACATATAGAAGTAAAAACTCATGGTATAACAGTGTATTCACATTGAATACAAGTATATTTGATGCAGTTTACATATAGAAGTAAAAACTCATGGTATAACAGTGTATTCACATTGAATACAAGTATATTTGATGCTGTTTACATATAGAAGTAAAAACTTCATGGTATAACAGTGTATTCACATTGAATACAAGTATATTTGATGCTGTTTACATATAGAAGTAAAAACTCATGGTATAACAGTGTATTCACATTGAATACAAGTATATTTGATGCTGTTTACATATAGAAGTAAAAACTCATGGTATAACAGTGTATTCACATTGAATACAAGTATATTTGATGCTGTTTACATATAAAGTAAAAATTCATGGTATAACAGTGTATTCACATTGAATACAAGTATATTTGATGCTGTTTACATATAGAAGTAAAAACTCATGGTATAACAGTGTATTCACATTGAATACAAGTATATTTGATGCTGTTTACATAGAGAAGTAAAAACTCATGGTATAACAGTGTATTCACATTGAATACAAGTATATTTGATGCTGTTTACATATAGAAGTAAAAACTCATGGTATAACAGTGTATTCACATTGAATACAAGTATATTTGATGCTGTTTACATATAGAAGTAAAAACTCATGGTATAACAGTGTATTCACATTGAATACAAGTATATTTGATGCTGTTTACATATAGAAGTAAAAACTCATGGTATAACAGTGTATTCACATTGAATACAAGTATATTTGATGCCGTTTACATATAGAAGTAAAAACTCATGGTATAACAGTGTATTCACATTGAATACAAGTATATTCCATGCAGTTTACATATAGAAGTAAAAACTCATGGTATAACAGTGTATTCACATTGAATACAAGTATATTTGATGCTGTTTACATATAGAAGTAAAAACTCATGGTATAACAGTGTATTCACATTGAATACAAGTATATTTGATGCAGTTTACATATAGAAGTAAAAACTCATGGTATAACAGTGTATTCACATTGAATACAAGTATATTTGATGCAGTACACATATAGAAGTAAAAACTCATGGTATAACAGTGTTTTCACATTGAATACAAGTATATTTGATGCAGTACACATATAGAAGTAAAACCTCATGGTATAACAGTGTATTCACATTGAATACAAGTATATTTGTTGCTGTTTCATATAGAAGTAAACTTCATGGTATAACAGTGTATTCACATTGAATACAAGTATATTTGATGCTGTTTACATATAGAAGTAAAAACTCATGGTATAACAGTGTATTCACATTGAATACAAGTATATTTGATGCTGTTTACATATAGAAGTAAAAACTCATGGTATAACAGTGTATTCACATTGAAAACAAGTATATTTGATGCTGTCTACATATAGAAGTAAAAACTCATGGTATAACAGTGTATTCACATTGAATACAATTATATTTGATGCTGTTTACATAAAGAAGTAAATACTCATGGTATAACAGTGTATTCACATTGAATACAAGTATATTTGATGCTGTTTACAAATAGAAGAAAAAACTCATGGTATAACAGTGTATTCACATTGAATACAAGTATATTTGATGCTGTTTACATATAGAAGTAAAAACTCATGGTATAACAGTGTATTCACATTGAATACAAGTATATTTGATGCTGTTTACATATAGAAGTAAAAACTCATGGTATAACAGTGTATTCACATTGAATACAAGTATATTTGATGCTGTTTACATATAGAAGTAAAAACTCATGGTATAACAGTGTATTCACATTGAATACAAGTATATTCCATGCAGTTTACATATAGAAGTAAAAACTCATGGTATAACAGTGTATTCACATTGAATACAAGTATATTTGATGCAGTTTACATATAGAAGTAAAAACTCATGGTATAACAGTGTATTCACATTGAATACAAGTATATTTCATGCAGTTCACATATAGAAGTAAAAACTCATGGTATAACAGTGTATTCACATTGAATACAAGTATATTTGATGCTGTTTACATATAGAAGTAAAAACTTCATGGTATAACAGTGTATTCACATTGAATACAAGTATATTTGATGCTGTTTACATATAGAAGTAAAAACTCATGGTATAACAGTGTATTCACATTGAATACAAGTATATTTGATGCTGTTTACATATAGAAGTAAAAACTCATGGTATAACAGTGTATTCACATTGAATACAAGTATATTTGATGCTGTCTACATATAGAAGTAAAAACTCATGGTATAACAGTGTATTCACATTGAATACAAGTATATTTGATGCTGCAGTTTACATATAGAAGTAAAAACTCATGGTATAACAGTGTATTCACATTGAATACAAGTATATTTGATGCTGTTTACATATAGAAGAAAAAACTCATGGTATAACAGTGTATTCACATTGAATACAAGTATATTTGATGCAGTTTACATATAGAAGTAAAAACTCATGGTATAACAGTGTATTCACATTGAATACAAGTATATTTGATGCAGTTCACATATAGAAGTAAAAACTCATGGTATAACAGTGTATTCACATTGAATACAAGTATATTTGATGCTGTTTACATATAGAAGTAAAAACTTCATGGTATAACAGTGTATTCACATTGAATACAAGTATATTTGATGCTGTTTACATATAGAAGTAAAAACTCAGGGTATAACAGTGTATTCACATTGAATACAAGTATATTTGATGCTGTTTACATATAGAAGTAAAAACTCATGGTATAACAGTGTATTCACATTGAATACAAGTATATTTGATGCTGTCTACATATAGAAGTAAAAACTCATGGTATAACAGTGTATTCACATTGAATACAATTATATTTGATGCTGTTTACATATAGAAGTAAATACTCATGGTATAACAGTGTATTCACATTGAATACAAGTATATTTGATGCTGTTTACATATAGAAGAAAAAACTCATGGTATAACAGTGTATTCACATTGAATACAAGTATATTTGATGCAGTTTACATATAGAAGTAAAAACTCATGGTATAACAGTGTATTCACATTGAATACAAGTATATTTGATGCAGTTTACATATAGAAGTAAAAACTCATGGTATAACAGTGTATTCACATTGAATACAAGTATATTTGATGCTGTTTACATATAGAAGTAAAAACTCATGGTATAACAGTGTATTCACATTGAATACAAGTATATTTGATGCTGTTTTTATATAAAAGTAAAAAACTCATGGTATAACAGTGTATTCACATTGAATACAAGTAAATTCCATGCAGTTTACATATAGAAGTAAATATTCACGGTATAACAGTGTATTCACATTGAATCCAAGTATATTTGATGCTGTTTACATATAGAAGTAAAAACTCATGGTATAACAGTGTATTCACATTGAATACAAGTATATTTAATGCAGTTTACATATAGAAGTAAAAACTCATGGTATAACAGTGTATTCACATTGAATACAAGTATATTTGATGCAGTACACATATAGAAGTAAAAACTCATGGTATAACAGTGTATTCACATTGAATACAAGTATATTTGATGCTGTTTACATATAGAAGTAAACTTCATGGTATAACAGTGTATTCACATTGAATACAAGTATATTTGATGCTGTTTACATATAGAAGTAAACTTCATGGTATAACAGTGTATTCACATTGAATACAAGTATATTTGATGCTGTTTACATATAGAAGTAAAAACTCAAGGTATAACAGTGTATTCATATTGAATACATGTATATTTGATGCTGTTTACATATAGAAGTAAAAACTCATGGTATAACAGTGTATTCACATTGAATACAAGTATATTTGATGCTGTCTACATATAGAAGTAAAAAGTCATGGTATAACAGTGTATTCACATTGAATACAATTATATTTGATGCTGTTTACATATAGAAGAAAAAACTCATGGTGTTACAGTGTATTCACATTGAATACAAGTATATTTGATGCTGTTTACATATTGAAGTAAAAACGCATGGTATAACAGTGTATTCACATTGAATACAAGTATATTTGATGCTGTTTACATATAGAAGTAAAAACTCATGGTATAACAGTGTATTCAAATTGAATACAAGTATATTTGATGCTGTTTACATATAGAAGTAAATACTCATGGTATAACAGTGTATTCACATTGAATACAAGTATATTTAATGCAGTTTACATATAGAAGTAAAAACTCATGGTATAACAGTGTATTCACATTGAATACAAGTATATTTGATGCTGTTTACATATAGAAGTAAAAACTCATGGTATAACAGTGTATTCACATTGAATACAATTATATTTGATGCTGTTTACATATAGAAGTAAATACTCATGGTATAACAGTGTATTCACATTGAATACAAGTATATTTGATGCTGTTTACATATAGAAGAAAAAACTCATGGTATAACAGTGTATTCACATTGAATACAAGTATATTCTATGCTGTTTACATATAGAAGTAAAAACTCATGGTATAACAGTGTATTCACATTGAATACAAGTATATTTGATGCTGTTTACATATAGAAGTAAAAACTCATGGTATAACAGTGTATTCATATTGAATACAAGTATATTTGATGCTGTTTACATATAGAAGTAAAAACTCATGGTATAACAGTGTATTCACATTGAATACAAGTAAATTCCATGCAGTTTACATATAGAAGTAAATACTCATGGTATAACAGTGTATTCACATTGAATACAAGTATATTTGATGCTGTTTACATATAGAAGTAAAAACTCATGGTATAACAGTGTATTCATATTGAATACAAGTATATTTGATGCTGTTTACATATAGAAGTAAAAACTCATGGTATAACAGTGTATTCACATTGAATACAAGTAAATTCCATGCAGTTTACATATAGAAGTAAATACTCATGGTATAACAGTGTATTCACATTGAATACAAGTAAATTTGATGCTGTTTACATATTGAAGTAAAAACTCATGGTATAACAGTGTATTCACATTGAATACAAGTATATTTGATGCTGTTTACATATAGAAGTAAAAACTCATGGTATAACATTGTATTCACATTGAATACAAGTATATTTGATGCTGTTTACATATAGAAGTAAAAACTCATGGTATAACAGTGTATTATCATTGAATACAAGTATATTTGATGCTGTTTACATATAGAAGTAAAAACTCATGGTATAACAGTGTATTATCATTGAATACAAGTATATTTGATGCTGTTTACATATAGAAGTAAAAACTCATGGTATAACAGTGTATTCACATTGAATACAAGTATATTCCATGCAGTTTACATATAGAAGTAAAAACTCATGGTATAACAGTGTATTCACATTGAATACAAGTATATTTTATGCTGTTTACATATAGAAGTAAAAACGCATGGTATAACAGTGTATTCACATTGAATACAAGTATATTTGATGCTGTTTACATATAGAAGTAAAAACTCATGGTATAACAGTGTATTCACATTGAATACAAGTATATTTGATGCAGTATACATATAGAAGTAAAAACTCATGTCATAACAGTGTATTCACATTGAATACAAGTATATTCCATGCAGTTTACATATAGAAGTAAAAACTCATGGTATAACAGTGTATTCACATTGAATACAATTATATTGCATGCAGTTTACATATAGAAGTAAAATCATGGTATAATAGTGTATTCACATTGAATACAAGTATATTTGATGCTGTTTACATATAGAAGTAAAAACTCATGGTATAACAGTGTATTCACATTGAATACAAGTATATTGCATGCCGTTTACATATAGAAGTAAAAATTCATGGTATAACAGTGTATTCACATTGAAAACAAGTATATTTGATGCTGTTTACATATAGAAGTAAAAACTCATGGTATAACAGTGTATTCACATTGAATACAAGAATATTTGATGCTGTTTACATATAGAAGTAAAAACTGATGGTATAACAGTGTATTCACATTGAATCCAAGTATATTTGATGCTGTTTACATATAGAAGTAAAAACTCATGGTATAACAGTGTATTCACATTGAATACAAGTATATTTGATGCTGTTTACATATAGAAGTAAAAACTCATGGTATAACAGTGTATTCACATTTAATACAAGTATATTTGATGCTGTTTACATATAGAAGTAAAAACTCATGGTATAACAGTGTATTCACATTGAATACAAGTATATTTGATGCTGTTTACATATAGAATTAAAAACTCATGGTATAACAGTGTATTCACATTGAATACAAGAATATTTGATGCTGTTTACATATAGAAGTAAAAACTCATGGTATAACAGTGTATTCACATTGAATACAAGTATATTTGATGCTGTTTACATATAGAATTAAAAACTCATGGTATAACAGTGTATTCACATTGAATACAAGTATATTTGATGCTGTTTACATATAGAAGTAAAAACTCATGGTATAACAGTGTATTCACATTGAATACAAGTATATTCCATGCAGTTTACATATAGAAGTAAAAACTCATGGTATAACAGTGTATTCACATTGAATACAAGTATATTTGATGCTGTTTACATATAGAAGTAAAAACGCATGGTATAACACCCACATAGCACCGGGCTGTCTTAAAGACATCCAAAGGATGTCAAGTAGTCCTTTATGGGGACGTCCAGAAGATGTCTTTAAGCAATCTTTAAGACTTCTTAGTTGTGTCCTAATTGACCGGGACTAAGAGGTCTTAAAGACATCTTTTGGCTCAGCTTAGAGACATCCTGAAGATATCCTAAAGGATATCTCAGGTACATCTTTTATGATATGCAAAGGAAATTTCAAAGGATATTTTTCTGATATTTTAAAAATCCTTTTTGACTTCCTAAAGCTATCCTTTTGAGATGTCTAAAGCTATATCATTTAGACATCTCTAACATATCCTTAAGATATCCTTTGATATCTTTCGGATTGCTTAAACATATGCTTTTTGTATCTGAATGAATTCATTGCGATATCCATATAATGTATCTTTCCGGCTTGTTACAGATATCCCAATATCATGTTGCGGATTTCTTAAAGATATACTTTTTGCGTCTGAAAGATTTTCTTCAGATATCCCCATGATATCTTTAGTATTTATTTAAAAATATTTGTATGTCATCTGAAAGCCTTCTTAAAGATATCCCCGTGATATCCCTTCCAAAGATTTTAAGCTGTCCTAACATGAACTGTATGATTCTTTTAATACATCTTCATGACATCAAAAAGACTTTCAAAAGATATCCCCAAGATATCCTTCGGAATACTTTAATCCAGTCTTATAACGTCCTGTCGAACCTCCGAAAGAATGCTTATGGACGCCTTGAAGAAGTCTTACAGATTCCCCACGAGACTTTTATACGACCCAGCCAAGCTTTTTTTTTTGACACATAAAAGACAATAAAAAGTTTTAATTTTGGCATGTTTATTAAACCAGCGAGACCAAAAATACAAATATAAAGTTAGTCATGGTCATGGTCAAGAGGGTATCCCTTTCCCGAGAGGAAAAATAGTCATAATGAGGGAACCATGGGTCTTTGATCATGAGTTAGCTATTATCGCTTACTTTTTAGTCGGTCGACAGCTTTCCTTATGAAAATTTGGGTAATATTTTCTATTTTTGGAATTGTTGTTCTTTCGAACTCGCCGTGTTTCACAGCTTCAATTACCGCTAGTAATAATCTTGAGCCTTTTACGGCCAGTCCTTTTTCTTTCCCGCTGTTGGGTTTCGGCGTTCCGCTCCAGGTGTAAAGCTTCATTAAGTCATCAGACATGACTTCTCTCCATATTCGTCTCACTGTGTCATCCAAGTTTCTTTCGAAAAAGCTTCTTAGCATGTACACCTATGAGCAAAAAAAATTTTTGATTATTAGCCACGATATGACATGTAGTAAGGTACACACGATCGCCGTATGCTTCTCTGCGTGGTCATAGACCCCTGGTTCCTTCACTATGGCTATTTTTCAATCTCGGAAAAGGGATATCCTCTTGTGGGGTTTACTATGGAAAAAATTAGTGTTGTGGGTCGGGGCAAAGTCGGGGCAAAAGAGAGATTTTCCACCCGGTGGGACTGCCCTCTAGCGATAAAGGATTTTTGACCCGATCACCCCGACCTAAAACCCACGTTTTTTTGCATAGTAAACCCCGTAAGAGGGTATCTCTTTTCCGAGAGGAAAAATAGCCATATTGAAGGAACAAGGGGTGTATTACCATACTCTCTGCAGGGAAAAATTTCTCTTACTAGGTTTTTTCTGACGTCCTCCTTTAATAGTTCTTCTTCAAAATATTTAAAATCTTCTACAGATTGTAGAGGAAGTGCGACATGTTTCTGAAAGGCCGGTAGTCCAATGTCTTCGGTGTTGTTATTAACTTCGGCCATAGACTTCCGACGAAGCAAAAGCATCCGCAGTTCTTTTTGCTCACTTTTTACTTCGGCAACTTCTCTAGCCATAACACGTAAGTATCGGTTCTGATCTAGAAGATATTAAGTTCATTAAGATAATTCTTTTTTTGATAAAGGTAGGTAAACTAGTAGTAAACTGTTATTTATCTTTCGCTAGAAAAGGCATTTTTGTATGACAGATCCGTTACTTTTTGTGTTATAGTTTGTCGTACTGAAACCATGAAGACGTTTGTGAAGACTTTGCCCTTTAATAATTTACACGTAAATTACCTGATTTGTTGAAAAGATTTCCACCTATTCTCTGTAGTCTGAACTGGAAAGTTCATACTATACCGAATAGGTTGACATTTAAAAAATCAGCTAATTTTCGTATAAATCATTAGATGGCAAAGTCTTCAGAAATTTAATTACGCATGGTTTCAGCTACGGCAAGACTATAACACATAGGCGACGGATCTCTTCATGAACACCACAATGCCTTCTCTGTTGAAGCAGAAAATATGGAAATATGCTCTTTTATTTTGAATGTTTGACAACTATAAATAACCAGAAAATACAAGTCCAATGCTACATAGGACAACTTCTAATACTTAAAAAAGCTTGCCAATATAGTCCGGCCCAATTTTACTATTACTTATTATGTTGAGTCTTACTTTTAAGCATTCTGATGACATATTTTTCGAAAGACGTACGTCGCTCAGGCGAAACTAAAAAAAAAATGTTAGCAATGCAAAACGAATTATAATTTTTCTTATATTTTTTTATTTGCTACCCCTTGGCGGTGTTCTGGTCCTAGGCTGGTAAATCTCTTGTGACGTACGAGGGAAAGTTATTGCTTGACAGGGGGAATGAGCGACTTTTGAACGTGTAACGGGACCGTCGTTGAATGTTTTGGTAATTGCAATGTCCTCCAGCATACTGTCATCAGATTCACCAGCAAACGAAACATTTGCTATCAAACCCTTGGATAATACAGGACAACTTAGCTCGACAGTTTCGACCACGTCCTGTTCAATATCATCTTCATCTGGAGAAACAAAGTGCAAAGCCGGCAGCGATGACTGTATACTTGGTCGTTGAGCAATAGCATCCTTTTGACGCTGAATCCTTTTGGATCCTTCCGATCTTAGATTTTTCCCACAACTGCTAATAAATGCTTCAGCGGATTCTGAGGTATCCATTTCTTCTTTTCTTTTTAAGGCTTTTTGATAAGAATCTATTGTAAAATGACATTTATAAATTAGTTGAGCCTTATATTAAGTAGAAACACAATTACCGTGAGTTGATACAATAGTACAAGCATGGCGCCTCCATGCCGTTTTGAGAACTGTGCACTCTTCAGCGGCACGGCGAATATTTTTTAGAGGCAAAGCACACTCTCCGTTACGAAACCATGAGCCTGGAACTACTTCATTTGCTCTAGTGGAGTCGCGGAATTTCACAACTAAATACGTAGTCATTATCACTTGATGTATAAGATTCACAAAAACTAAGATGTTGGTTCACCGAACTTAAATTTCACCTTATTCCAAGAGAAGTCAACGGACAGTGGAACAGCTGAGAGCGAAGGGCTTTTTTTTTCAACCAGCGTGGTTCGGTATTGCCATATTGTTTGCGATTCGTCTTTTTTTTTTCGTACTTTTTTTTACTAAAAAAGTCCACCAAAAGTAGGAAGAAATATTTACGTATTTTCCAATCTACCAATTCGGTGATTACGATTACAAAATGTTATAAATGTTATAAAGCAATTTTCCCTTGAATTTTCTTTTTCTCTGCTTTCCTTAAAAACTTCCTAAAAAGCAACAATTCAACTGTTTGATGGAATCGAACCATGGATCTTTGTTATCGTGGACTAATATTTACCCGCTGTGCCACTCTAGTATCAATTTATCGATGTGAAAGCCTATATTTAAGCAGCGACACATGGTTTTGGTACTTTTTATTCTAACTTTATCAGATGATTGTACCAATAATATAATTTTTACATAAAGTAGGCAAATGCTACCCAATTTTTTTTCCAAAATTAGTCCTTTAATTTGCCTTTAAGCGGCAATCATTTTAAACATTACTGTGACAATGTCGTTTGCAGTCGTCTGCTTTGTTGTTTATCGGTGACTGCTTTATTATTCCTATTAGTGTTAATAGCCCGTTAGTCAAAAATTCCTTTTTTTCCAGTTTGATCATTTTGGTTTCAAATTTTGGGTACCGGTAATGACGGACAGAAGACATAGAAGAGAATATCAGAACCGTTCGTCATACTTAAATTTCATGTATGGTATTGAAACCACGGACGAATCGTCAGATTCAGTTAACGAAATAGACGTGATTTCCAACCATTCAGTTGATGAATCCGGTATCTTAGCTGTAACTCAAATCCCTAGTTCCCAATCACTACAGGTATATATATACATATTAGCCCAAGCATACCATTTGCACCGAATTGCATAACTTATATAATTGCTGCCTGAAAATGGTGTAATTGTAAAATGGGATGATATAGGGCCATGATCAAGTAAAAAGTTATTGAATTTTGTTTTGGAACAACTTTTTTTTTAAGTTTTTAAGATTGTTTGTATTAAAATATAATCAAATCCCCCAATTTCTCTATTTTAGTTTGAAACCCTATTGTAGTCTGAACTGTAAACAAACTACAGATCGCAACAGCTGATCGGGTTGGTTGTTTACATTCCAGTGTTCAACTACTGCAACTAGTTACAGACGACGAATAATAAACGCAGCTGATCGGGTAGCTGGGTCAATCCATGCGAAATCGACCAAAGCGTGTGGCGACCAAGTCACCGATTTTTTTCAAACTTTTACCAGTTATAGGTCTATATGTGAAGTTTAATATGTGTAAAGGATATTTTGTTTTCATGAAATGCAACAAAAGTGATGGAATATTTAATTTTTAATGTTTTTATTTTTCCGCGTTTTGCGCGTTTTCTGGTTTTCAGTTAAATTTCTTCAATTATCGTTATATATTCTTAAAAATTAGTTGAAAGTGAAATTGTAGTGTAAGAAACAAAGTTCACTTTTTTAAACTAAAAATTTAATTACAATTAAGTTTTTTTAAAGATTTAAGTGTAAAATGGGCCCTTAAGTGTCATTCAGATTGTTAGAAACCTCCCTGGAATTAAAGAGATCCGATTATGCGGTATGAAAGTTGATATCGTCAACTATATTACTTGAAAGAATCGCCGAGGTTTTTTTTAAATTGATAATGCTGTGTCCATTCAAAGATTAGCCATTTTTAGGATTGTTTCGTCTTTTCTCGGCCATTTTTCCTCACCCCTTCTATCACTTTCCCCCTTTTATGCTAGAGTGACGGGTCGTCAAATACCGCCAAGGGCATAAAAGGGGGAAAGTGATAGAATTTAATTTTTAGTTTTAAAAAGTGAACTTTGTTTCTTACACTACAATTTCACTTTCAACTAATTTTTAAGAATATATAACGATAATTGGAGAAATTTAACTGAAAAACAGAAAACGCGCAAAACGCGGAAAAATAAAAACATTAAAAATTAAACATTCCATAACTTTTGTTGTATTTCATGAAAAAAAAATCCTTTACACATATTAAACTTCACATATAGACCTATAACTGGTAAAAGTTTGAACAAAATCGGCGACTTGGTCGCCACACGCTTTGGTCGATTGCGCATGGATTGACCCAGCTGTAAATGTGATTTTTTTTTTCAAACTGAAATAGGGAAATTTGGGGGATTTTTAAAATATTTTGATAGACACAACCTATACAACTTTACAAAACTGTTGTCCCAAAACGGAATTGAATCATTTTTAGTTGACTTTGGGCCTATTTCATCCAATTTAACAATTCCAACATTTTCAGGCAGCAATTATAATGTAAATCAAATGAAGGGAAATTTATTCGGTATTAATTTGGTAAAGGAACCTCCAGTACCTATCACGGAGTTGCAGTTCTTTGATGGCCATTCTAGCGAAACACAAGAAAGTGAGACAGATGTTGAAATTCCTCCATCAACAACCCAAGAATCAAATAACGAACTGTCACAAAGTGATTTATCTGGCAAACATTCACTTTGGTCACAGCTAGCTGCATGGAAAATTGAAAACCACGTAGAATTCTCCGTGTGTGATCAACTGTTGAAAATTTTGAATCGATACCACCCTGAACTTCCACTGTCGACTCGGACTCTTGTGAAAACTCAGAGGAAGGCGGTGATGCTAAAACCAATTCTACCTGGTAAATATTACCACTTTGGTATCGAAAAAGGAATATCAAATACCCTTTCGTTACTGAATGTACGCAAATTACCTGTTGATCCCGTACTTTTAAATGTCGGAGTTGATGGTGTCCATCTCGCCAATAGTTCCGGTAGTCAGTTTTGGCCAATCGTTGGCTATTTGCCATTTCTTAAAGATTCACCTCCTTTCCCCATTGGTGTGTTTCACGGTTTTTCCAAACCAACAAATTCAAATGATTTCTTATTGGATTTCATTACGGAAGCAGAGACCCTATACGAAATTGGTTTTTTTGGGCGAAAAACGCCATTCCGTTAAAATTAATTCATTCATTTGCGATGCGCCTGCAAGGGCAATGATTTTGTGCATCAAAGGGCATTCTTCCGAACGTTATGGTTGTGCCAGGTGCACAGGATTTGGTTCTTTCGTTGGGGATTTGCGCACAAATCATTCTTTTAGGGAGAAGCAGTGTGTTCCTCATCACCATTGCCAATCAATTCTTGAAAATCTCCATTATTTAGATATGGTTAAAGATGTCCCATTAGATCCAATGCACCTCCTTGATCTTGGGGTCATGAAAAAAATCATGGTTTTCATTTTTGGAACAGATCGAAAGAAAAGAAACATTCCAAACGTTACGTTACACCATCAAACTGTTGATCTCATCGATTCCTATATAATTCAACAATTAAGGAAGTTTATTTCCAGAACAGAATTTGCTCGACAGCCTCGTTCAACTAAAGAACTTTCTCGTTGGAAATCATCTGAATTTAGAACTTTTCTGCATTATCTTGGAGTAGTAGTTTTCAAGCAGTTTCTTTCTCCTCCATTTTACAGTCATTTTCTTTTGCTCCATGTTGCTGTAAAGTTGTTGTCGTATGAACCTTGGTCAATCACTGACAACGCGTTTGCTGACGCGTTACTGTCCCGTTTCATTGTCCAAGCCACAGCTCTTTATTCGGATTTGTTTATGTCTTACAACATTCATGCGCTCTTTCATTTGGCTTCCGACGTGTTAAGGTTTGGACCGCTGGATGATTTCAGCGCCTATCGTTTTGAAAATTATTACGGCCAAATGAAAAGATACCTTAAAAAAATGGCCAACCCCTCCAACAGCTTGTCAATCGGCTATTAGAAGAAATGCAAAATCATACCGTTTTAACCCAAACCTTAGGAGCAACAAACCAAATCGAATTCTTTGGTAGTCACAGCAGTGAACCAATCGTGGCAAATTGTATTGGATCTCAATTTAAATCCATTAAACTTTCAGGAGTGGGGCTGTTAAAATGTGATCATGACGCCGATAATTGTGTGTTTCTTAAAGACATGTCTGTTGTTGTCATAGCGGATTTTGTAAAATGCACAAATTTCGTGGTAGCAGTTGGTAAGAAATATGAATGCCAACGCGATGTCTATTCTTATCCTTGTCAGTCATCCGTAATTGGAGAGTTTCTAGTGTCATCCCCCTCTGGCTTTCTATGTTGGAACATAAATGATATTTTGTATAAGGCAGTAAGATTGCCTACCTCTCCGACGTTGGATTCATTTGTAGTTTTCCCATTAAAAAGAAAATAAAGAAATCCACAAGACAACTTAAAGTAGTCTCTAAATGTACTAGTAAAATTGTTACAAATTTATCCTGTCTAGATGTCTTAAGGTATCTTTAGCCGGTATCATAGCCAATTCTCAAGATTGGTTTATTCGTGGACCTCTTAAAGACATCTTTCTTTAATCCAGGAATGCTATGCACAATATTACCCTCGACCGGACCTCTTAAAGACATCTTTTTATAGTCCAGAAATGCCAATGAACAAAAGTATTCTCAACCAGACTTCTAAAAAACATCTTTTTATCGTCCAGGAATGCTATGTCCAAAAGTATTCCAGACAAGACCTCTTTTACTGGTCTGGTATGTCCTTGTCATAAAGTAACCCCGAAAGGACGTCTTTGAGACATCCTTTTCTAGTCTTAAAGAAATCTTTTTTTAGTCTGAAATGGCCTTATCTAAAAGTATCCCTGACAGGGCATCTTAAAGACATCTTTCCATAGCCCGAAACTGCCTTGTCCAAAAGAATCATCGACAGGACATCTTTAAGACATCTGTTTGTAGTCCGAAAAGGCCTTGTCCAAAAGTATTCTTGACAGGACTTCTTAAAGACATCTTTTTTTGGTCAGGCAGGCCCATGTCCTAAAGTATCCCAGGCAGGACATCTTAAAGACATCTTTTTCTAGTCTTTTTTTGTCTTGTCCCAATAGTAGGCCTGACGGGACATCTTAAAGACATCTTTTTTTGTCAGTCATGTCCCTGTCCCAAAGTATCCCCGACAAGACATCCAAAAGACATCTTTTTTTGGTCTGGCATGCCCTTGTCCTAAAGTATCCCCGGCAGGACGTCTTCAAGACATCCTTTTTTAGTCTTCTTTTGTCTTGTCCCAAAAGTAGGCCTGATGGGACATCTTAAAGACATCTTTTTTTTGTCAGGCATGTCCTTGTACCAAAATATCCCTAACAAGACATCCTAAGGACATCTTTTTTTAGTCCGGGATGTCTTTTGGACTACCGGATATCCTTTGGATGTCTTAAAGATTACCCGTTGCTATGTGGGCAGTGTATTCACATTGAATACAAGTATATTTGATGCTGTTTACATATAGAAGTAAAAACTCATGGTATAACAGTGTATTCACATTGAATACAAGTATATTTCATGCAGTATACATATAGAAGTAAAAACTCATGTGATAACAGTGTATTCACATTGAATACAAGTATATTCCATGCAGTTTACATATAGAAGTAAAAACTCATGGTATAACAGTGTATTCACATTGAATACAATTATATTGCATTCAGTTTACATATAGAAGTAAAAACTCATGGTATAACAGTGTATTCACATTGAATACAAGTATATTTTATGCTGTTTACATATAGAAGTAAAAACTCATGGTATAACAGTGTATTCACATTGAATACAAGTATATTCCATGCAGTTTACATATAGAAGTAAAAACTCATGGTATAACAGTGTATTCACATTGAATACAAGTATATTTTATGCTTTTTTCATATAGAAGTAAAAACGCATGGTATAACAGTGTATTCACATTGAATACAAGTATATTTGATGCTGTTTACATATAGAAGTAAAAACTCATGGTATAACAGTGTATTCACATTGAATACAAGTATATTTGATGCAGTATACATATAGAAGTAAAAACTCATGTCATAACAGTGTATTCACATTGAATACAAGTATATTCCATGCAGTTTACATATAGAAGTAAAAACTCATGGTATAACAGTGTATTCACATTGAATACAATTATATTGCATGCAGTTTACATATAGAAGTAAAAAATCATGGTATAACAGTGTATTCACATTGAATACAAGTATATTTGATGCTGTTTACATATAGAAGTAAAAACTCATGGTATAACAGTGTATTCACATTGAATACAAGTATATTGCATGCCGTTTACAGATAGAAGTAAAAACTCATGGTATAACAGTGTATTCACATTGAATACAAGTATATTTGATGCTGTTTACATATAGAAGTAAAAACTCATGGTATAACAGTGTATTCACATTGAATACAAGTATATTGCATGCAGTTTACATATAGAAATAAAAACTCATGGTATAGCAGTGTATTCACATTGAATACAAGTATATTTGATGCTGTTTACATATAGAAGTAAAAACTCATGGTATAACAGTGTATTCACATTGAATACAAGTATATTTGATGCTGTTTACATATAGAAGTAAAAACTCATGGTATAACAGTGTATTCACATTGAATACAAGTATATTTGATGCTGTTTACATATAGAATTAAAAACTCATGGTATAACAGTGTATTCACATTGAATACAAGAATATTTGATGCTGTTTACATATAGAAGTAAAAACTCATGGTATAACAGTGTATTCACATTTAATACAAGTATATTTGATGCTGTTTACATATAGAAGTAAAAACTCATGGTATAACAGTGTATTCACATTGAATACAAGTATATTTGATGCTGTTTACATATAGAAGTAAAAACTCATGGTATAACAGTGTATTCACATTGAATACAAGTATATTCCATGCAGTTTACATATAGAAGTAAAAACTCATGGTATAACAGTGTATTCACATTGAACACAAGTATATTTTATGCTGTTTACATATAGAAGTAAAAACGCATGGTATAACAGTGTATTCACATTGAATACAAGTATATTTGATGCTGTTTACATATAGAAGTAAAAACTCATGGTATAACAGTATATTCACATTGAATACAAGTATATTTGATGCAGTATACATATAGAAGTAAAAACTCATGTCATAACAGTGTATTCACATTGAATACAAGTATATTCCATGCAGTTTACATATAGAAGTAAAAACTCATGGTATAACAGTGTATTCACATTGAATACAATTATATTGCATGCAGTTTACATATAGAAGTAAAAACTCGTGGTATAACAGTGTATTCACATTGAATACAAGTATATTTGATGCTGTTTACATATAGAAGTAAAAACTCATGGTATAACAGTGTATTCACATTGAATACAAGTATATTGCATGCCGTTTACATATAGAAGTAAAAACTCATGGTATAACAGTGTATTCACATTGAATACAACTATATTTGATGCTGTTTACATATAGAAGTAAAAACTCATGGTATAACAGTGTATTCACATTGAATACAAGAATATTTGATGCTGTTTACATATAGAAGTAAAAACTCATGGTATAACAGTGTATTCACATTGAATACAAGTATATTTGATGCTGGATTTATATAGAAGTAAAAACTCATGGTATAACAGTGTATTCACATTGAATACAAGTATATTTGATGCTGTTTACATATAGAAGTAAAAACTCATGGTATAACAGTGTATTCACATTGAATACAAGTATATTTGATGCAGTATACATATAGAAGTAAAAACTCATGGTATAACAGTGTATTCACATTGAATACAAGTAAATTTGATGCTGTTTACATATAGAAGTAAAAACTCATGGTATAACAGTGTATTCACATTGAATACAAGTATATTTGATGCTGTTTACATATAGAAGTAAAAACTCATGGTATAACAGTGTATTCACATTGAATACAAGTATATTTGATGCTGTTTACATATAGAAGTAAAAACTCATGGTATAACAGTGTATTCACATTGAATACAAGTATATTTAATGCAGTTTACATATAGAAGTAAAAACTCATGGTATAACAGTGTATTCACATTGAATTCAAGTATATTCCATGCAGTTTACATATAGAAGTAAAAACTCATGGTATAACAGTGTATTCACATTGAATACAAGTATATTCCATGCAGTTTACATATAGAAGTAAAAACTCATGGTATAACAGTGTATTCACATTGAATACAAGTATATTTGATGCTGTTTACATATAGAAGTAAAAACGCATGGTATAACAGTGTATTCACATAGAATACAAGTATATTTGATGCTGTTTACATATAGAAGTAAAAACTCATGGTATAACAGTGTATTCACATTGAATACAAGTATATTTGATGCAGTATACATATAGAAGTAAAAACTCATGGCATAACAGTGTATTCACATTGAATACAAGTATATTCCATGCAGTTTACATATAGAAGTAAAAACTCATGGTATAACAGTGTATTCACATTGAATACAAGTATATTTGATGCTGTTTACATATAGAAGTAAAAACTCATGGTATAACAGTGTATTCACATTGAATACAAGTATATTTGATGCTGTTTACATATAGAAGTAAAAACTCATGGTATAACAGTGTATTCACATTGAATACAAGTATATTTGATGCAGTATACATATAGAAGTAAAAACTTATGGTATAACAGTGTATTCACATTGAATACAAGTATATTCCATGCAGTTTACATATAGAAGTAAAAACTCATGGTATAACAGTGTATTCACATTGAATACAAGTATATTTGATGCTGTTTACATATAGAAGTAAAAACGCATGGTATAACAGTGTATTCACATAGAATACAAGTATATTTTATGCTGTTTACATATAGAAGTAAAAACTCATGGCATAACAGTGTATTCACATTGAATACAAGTATATTCCATGCAGTTTACATATAGAAGTAAAAACTCATGGTATAACAGTGTATTCACATTGAATACAAGTATATTGCATGCAGTTTACATATAGAAGTAAAAATTCATGGTATAACAGTGTATTCACATTGAATACAAGTATATTTGATGCAGTGTACATATAGAAGTAAAAACTCATGGTATAACATTGTATTCACATTGAATACAAGGATATTTGATGCTGTTTACATATAGATGTAAAAACTCATGGTATAATAGTGTATTCACATTGAATACAAGTATATTTGATGCTGTTTACATATAGAAGTAAAAACTCATGGTATAACAGTGTATTCACATTGAATACAAGAATATTTGATGCTGTTTACATATAGAAGTAAAAACTCATGGTATAACAGTGTATTCACATTGAATACAAGTATATTTGATGCTGTTTACATATAGAAGTAAAAACTCATGGTATAACAGTGTATTCACATTGAATACAAGTATATTTAATGCAGTTTACAATAGAAGTAAAAACTCATGGTATAACAGTGTATTCACATTGAATTCAAGTATATTCCATGCAGTTTACATATAGAAGTAAAAACTCATGGTATAACAGTGTATTCACATTGAATACAAGTATATTTAATGCAGTTTACAATAGAAGTAAAAACTCATGGTATAACAGTGTATTCACATTGAATTCAAGTATATTCCATGCAGTTTACATATAGAAGTAAAAACTCATGGTATAACAGTGTATTCACATTGAATACAAGTATATTCCATGCAGTTTACATATAGAAGTAAAAACCCATGATATAACAGTGTATTCACATTGAATACAAGTATATTTGATGTTGTTTACATATGGAAGTAAAAACGCATGGTATAACAGTGTATTCACAAAGAATACAAGTATATTTGATGCTGTTTACATATAGAAGTAAAAACTCATGGTATAACAGTGTATTCACATTGAATACAAGTATATTTGATGCAGTATACATATAGAAGTAAAAACTCATGGCATAACAGTGTATTCACATTGAATACAAGTATATTCCATGCAGTTTACATATAGAAGTAAAAACTCATGGTATAACAGTGTATTCACATTGAATACAAGTATATTGCATGCAGTTTACATATAGAAGTAAAAATTCATGGTATAACAGTGTATTCACATTGAATACAAGTATATTTGATGCAGTGTACCTATAGAAGTAAAAACTCATGGTATAACATTGTATTCACATTGAATACAGGTATATTTGATGCTGTTTACATATAGAAGTAAAAACTCATGGTATAATAGTGTATTCACATTGAATACAAGTATATTTGATGCTGTTTACATATAGAAGTAAAAACTAATGGTATAATAGTGGATTCACATTGAATACAAGTATATTTGATGCTGTTTACTTATAGAAGTAAAAACTCATGGTATAACAGTGTATTCACATTTAATACAAGTATTTTTGATGCTGTTTACATATAGAAGTAAAAACTTGTAATAGACCGCAGCAACTCCTCCCAGCAACAGCAGCCCCACCCAGCAAGAAGGTTGTTACGAATGCAATCTTCCCTGCGGATAATAGTTAATGATAAAAGTAAAAGTTATTGTAAACCCCTCCTTTCTTAACCATCAATCTTTTGGTATATAAGCGCATGGTTGTATCGTCTTAAGTAGAGTTAGTTTACTGGCAAATACACAGTCAAGAAACTATTACATTTGGAGGTCCCAACGAGACTGCAAGAATAACAACGAGACTGCAAGAATAACAACGAGACTGCAAGAATAACAACGAGACTCTGGAAGAAAAGTTTCTGATCTGTGCTTCATTTGCTAGCTGCAAGTATTCAACGCTTCTATCACCAAGTCTTCAAGCAACCGACATCGGAACATCATCGAGGTAAGCGAATCCGTTTGATTCACCTGTACAAAAGACTGCTCTCAACGTGAACACACTACTAACTTTATATCCCGTACTACAAGAATCTGATTTAACCGACCAAGACCCAAACCTAAGTCACCATCGATAACAATTTTTGGACCATTGGAAAACCATAATAGACTTAGAATTTAAGCAAGACTTAGAAAGAAGTAAAGCATACCAGACAACCTCAACAACTGAAAATATCCAACAGTTACAAACACAGAAACAAGAAGCAAGGATGATATAGTCGTACAAGGTGGGAACACCAGAACACTCGATAGTTTACTCCAACAGCTACACACATTGTACGGAAAAGAAAAAGAATTTTTGTTCGGTACCATCGTGTATTGCAGAAAGAGTCAGTAATTGCACTAATTGAATATAAAAAGCAGATATCTACGCTAAAATTTGAACTTTAAAACGCGCAAAAACAATTGGAGAGTAACAAAAAGAAGGCAAAGAGTTCCAAATACACTTTGAGCAGTTCGTTAGAGCAACTTCAAGAAAACAACGAGGCTCTGAAAAACTCCCTTGAAAAAGCCAATTACCGAATCGCCGAACTAGAACAAAATCTTGAAGCCACCTTTGCAAACGAGAGCCAATTTCAGAATCTTCTCAAAAGAAAAGAGGAAAACAACGCAGCTGTCGAGACCGAAGGGCAAGAAATAATTAACAAACTTGAAGGTGAGAAGACCAGACTGATCCAGAAACTCAGCAGTGCGAAAAACCAGATAAAACAAGTATCAGAAACAGCAGATCAGCTCCAGAAAGAGATAAAAGTTTTGGCAGACAAACTCGACAAGGCTTCAACAGGGAAAATCAATTTAAAGACAAACTTGCTAGATTTTACTTCGAGGAACAAGAACCTTGAAAAAGACCTTCAAGAACTACAAGATCGGGTACAAGTACAAGGACAAGAAAATCAAATAATAATTCTAGAAAACCGGGTGAAAGAATACAAAAAACTTCAAGTTAAATTCATCGAGACTGAAGACTCCAACGACTCAAGGCTAGACGAGGACGAACCAGGAGAAATAACCAAATTAGTGGGAGATATAAACGAACTGACCTTGCCGACAGACAGTGGAGACAAGTCACTCCACTACGAGCTGGAAATAGAACAAGCAAACGACTTTGAACAAACAATAGAAAACCTGAAAACGCAAATAGAACACTTAAACAAAACAATCATCTATTTGGAGCAAGAAAATCAAAGCTTAAAAAGAAGGTCGACATGGGCGTAACACACGACGACGAGGACACTTCGGAAAAAACGTTTCGAATACCCGCAAGAAAAATCCCAAGGATGACGATATTCCAGCAACTGAGCAGGACGACGAAGACGCAAAGAAAGTGAACAGGTACTTCACTCAGCCAATAGTGAAGGCCTTAGGAGAGCTATTCTCCAGAGAAGACAAAAAGGCAATTCCAATCTTTAAAGGAAAAAGCACTGATAAATTAATATCAGAGTGGTTACGCGGCGCCGAACACGTAGCACGAAACAATGAATGGGACGACAACCAAAAGATACGTTTCTTTTCTGATCGATTGAAAGGCGAAGCCTTCGAATGGCATGAAAACTACGCTGAGGAAGAAGGCGATGATCTAAATTACCAGGATTGGAAAGATGCACTAATAACAAGATTTCAAGACACCTACGACTTAGCTACGCTGGAGAAAAAACTTTCAAAATTAACTCAAAAACCAGAAGAAAACTGCAGAGCTTTTGTGTCAAGGTTAAATAATCTTTACGATACCATCGCTGGTAAAGAAGAAAGGGCTGACCATAACCAAACTATTATTGAAGGACAATTACTAAACAAAGTGAAAAAGATGAGGGATCACAGAAAAAGCAAAATCCTACTACAAGGATTACTACCAAAGTATAAAGCAGAACTTTATCTACGAATGCCAGAAAACACAGAAGACTTTGACGCATTATGTAAACAACTTTTCATTTCTGAAAAAATTCTACACACAAAAGAAGCTAAAGACGACAAAGAGATGTCAGCTGTTATAGCAGGGATAACGCATCACGAAAAACAACAAGACGATAAAATCCAACTACTTGAGCAAAAATTATCAGAAGCTCTGTCAGAATTAAAATGTACTAATACGAAACGTGGATCCTCACAGGAAAATGACGAAACGACCAAACAACTACAGACAACAAGCACGTTATAACAGCAACCAACATCCACAGCAGCAACAACACACTAGCAACAACCCTCGAACCACTGGAAATCGAGAAATAACCTGCTACAAGTGTAACCGAAGAGGACATATTGCAAGATAATGTTGGACAGATATGGCACGTACCAACAACCAAGGTCCCCGATAAACACCATAAAACCAATCCGTAACTCCCAACTAACATACAATTTAGGATCAGATGTAGAAGTAGAAATACCAAAACTGATACGTATTCCCGTTAGAATTTTTAATAAGGAAATCATAGCTTTAGTGGACACTGGCGCAGCCGCTAGTTTAGTATCCAGTAAAATATTAGATACTCTAGAATGTAATGAAAACTTAAAACAAGTAGAAAATGTGAATCATCCTATTTTTAGAACGGTGTCGGGACAAGAACTTAAATCGATAAGGAAATTTGAATTTTCAGTTATTATCAATGATAATCATATTATTAACCATCACTTTTATGTTATGAAAAACTTAAATGAACAATGCATCTTAGGATTAGATTTCTTATCTAACAATAATGTGAAGATGAACACTAGAAATCGTCAAATATGTTATGATCACTTTGGAGTAGAACATCATTTTGGAAGTAATACCATGCCCATTTATAGCGTATTATTTAGCAAAGCAGGCATCCATATACCACTAATCCCGATTGATAGAGAAGAAGAAGATCTTACACAACAAGATTATCGTAATTTAGAATCCTTCACTCAATTAGACTTTAATAATAAAACTAAGCAGATAATTAAGATTGCTGAAAAAGAAGAACAAGCACTCAATGTATCAGACGACATACAAACTAAAATTGAAATTTTACTAAGGAAACACGAAGATATTTTCGCAGACCAAGAATCCGACTTGGGTCTAGCTACACAAGTGAAACATCACATCAACATAGGCCAAAACGCTCCCATTAATCAAAGACTACGAAGAACACCCGAATCCCTAAAACTTGTTGTTAAGACTAAAATAGAGGTAATGCTAAGTAACAAAATAATAAGAGAAAGCCACAGTTCTTTTGCTGCAGCCATAGTAATGGTACCTAAAAAAGATGGAGAGATGCGAATGTGAATCGATTACAGAGCTTTGAACAAAATTACTGTTAAAGATAAGTACCCTCTACCTAGGATAGATGACACAATTGACGCGTTGTGCGGATCAGTTTATTTTTCAACATTGGACTTACTGAGCGGCTACTGGCAGATAGAAATAGAAGAAAGTGATAAACACAAAACAGCTTTCATTTGTGAATTTGGCCAATACGAATTTAATCGAATGCCATTTGGTTTAACAAATGCCCCCAGCACTTTTCAAAGAGCAATGAATAACATCTTGAAAACGGTATTGTACAAATTCGCATTGGTTAACCTAGATGACATCATAGTGTTCAGTAATTCAATTACTGATCATGTGACACACTTGGAAGCAGTTTTTAGACTCCTTAAACAAGCGGGTTTAAAGTTGAAAAGGAAGAAGTGCGAATTTTTTAAAGAAGAATTAGATTATTTAGGATACATCGTATCCGGGAAAGGAATAACACCAAGTACAAAAAAGTTAGACGCGATTACTAAATATCCCGCTCCCAAAAACGTAAAAGAATTGAGCTCATTTTTAGGTCTAACCAGCTACTACAGAAAATTTATTAGGGCTTTTGCTGATAAAGCCCATCCACTAACTGCGCTCACTAGAAAGTCAGCGGAATGGAAATGGGGGGAGGAACAAAGGGACGCCTTTGAATGTATTAAGAACTGTCTCATCACTAGACCTGTTCTAGGTTATCCGGATTTTTCTCGAGAATTTATCATCTACACGGATGCTTCAGGATATGGAATAGGAGCAGTTTTGGCTCAAATACAACCTCCACCTCAATCAGCGGATTTAGCGGAGTCCAACGGACAGGACCTTCGTAAATCAGACGGCGTAGAAGTCGTCATAGCCTATACCTCTAAACATCTGATCGACCGTGAGGCCAAGTGGTCAACCACAGAGAAAGAGGCATACGCAATAATCCACGCCATCGACGTGTTTAGGACGTACCTATACGGGCGTAAGTTTACCGTATTTACAGATCATAGACCTTTAGAATGGTTAATGAGTAAGACAGAACCAGCAGGAAGATTAGCTCGATGGGCTCTTAAGATCCAAGAATTTGATATCATTATTGGGTACCGACCAGGAAAGTCACACCAAAATGCTGACACACTTAGTCGCACCCCAATAGTGCCGCTAGCGAAAGTAGAAACAAGGCCAACAGGTACAAAAGAGAAACCAGAAGTAAAAAACGAAACCAAGGAAACTAGAACAAAACAAGTAATTTTTGAAACGGAAAGTAATCAGTCCAAGGACACGGAAAAATGGATAGAACTCCAACACAAAGATGAGTATTGCAGAACAATATTAAAAGAAATGGCAAAGGCCAATCCAAGTAAGGACGTTAAAAATAAATTTAAAATAAACGACAAAGGACTATTAGTATATACCAGAAGAAGAATTGTAACGCCAGTAAGACTGGTACCACAAATTTTGAAGGAAAATCACGATCACATATTGGCAGGACATTTAGGAGTAGGAAAAACGTTGGCTAGACTTCAGAGACAGTACACATGGCCATGCATGCGTACCTCCGTAATAGAATACGTTAAAAGTTGTTTGATGTGCAATAAAAGAAAAGCGGTAGGTGGAAGTAAAGCACCTTTGCACCCTTTGCCTTTAGTTGAAGGAGTATGGGAAGGGATCGCTATGGATATAGTGGGCCCAATTCCAGAAAGCGCTAAGGAATACAGATATATATTAGTTATATCAGATTATGCCAGTAGGTTTGTTTTTACAGTTCCAATGAGAAATCAAACAGCCCAAACAATTGCGAAGATTTTAGTTAATAAAATATTTACTAAATATGGATCTCCAGAAGTAGTTCTAACAGACCAAGGTACTAACTTTCTATCCAGTCTAATACAAGAGGTGTGTAAACTATTCAAAGTCAAACAAATAAGGACTACAGCCTATCATCCACAAACTGATGGATTAGTTGAGAGGTTCAATAGAACTCTCTGTGACATGCTAGCTTGTTATGTCTCAGACCAACCTGCTAACTGGGACAAATACCTTCCGTTCGTTACTTTTGCTTACAACACAGCAAAACAAGCTTCAACTCAAGAAACACCATTCTTTCTATTCTTCGGACGAGAACCAATAATGCCCAATGAAATCAAGATTAACAGAAGATACGAGACCTATGAAGATACTAGTATGGTGTATTTACAGCAATGAGAAAAAGCTCAAAAACTGGCAAGAGAACATCTCTTCAAATCCCAAGCAAGACAGAAAAAATACTACGACGTAACCGCGAAAACTATTCAATACAACATAGGTGACTACGTATTACTGAAGGCGCCACCACCAGCAGGAAAATTCATAAATCGATGGAACGGACCACTTCAAATTTCAAGAAGCTTCTCGGATATCAACTACGAGATCCAGCACACTGAAAACAAAAAACTTTAATCTATCGTACATACCAACCGTCTCAAACTTTACATACCAAGAAAGCAAGAAACAACTGAGGAAGAAGAAATACTACAAAACCTACCAGAAAATGTTGAAGCCCAACGACGACCAACAATTCACCAACGCCGACCAGGCCGACCAAGGAAGCAGCAGCTGATACATCCAGTGAAGATGAACATCAAACCACGCAGGAACGAAGGAGAACCAAAAGAACAAACAAACCATACAATACCTAACCTTAACCGTAACCAAAACCGAAACGATCCTATAACAAATCACCAATACCACTTAAGAAGACGATATCAAGGACCGGATTACTAAACATTTTCATTTTTCACAGATGCAGACATTACTCTTCCTTCTTTGCCTCCTTCATTCACTTAACCCTACTTACCCTATCTACGCATCCGTCTGCGATTGTAACAACATGAAAATACGAGGAATCCTAGACTTCGAATTGCCTTACTACTGTGACAATGAAAAACCAGAAACACAACACTTACCAAGGATACCAACTACTTACATCTTAGTAACCAAGCAAAAACCAGCAGCCACTTGGAAAGGATGGACATGTCGACAGTGGACTAAAACAAAGAAAATAACCGGATCGTTCTGGATCGGATCCTTCGATACAGTTTACTCCCAAGAAACAATACTAATCACCCCTTTGGAATGCTGGCGGATGGTCAACGATAAAAAATGTGGCGACAATAATATGCAAAGCGGACCGACGGGACTCAGTTTCACAGCCACTCCTACAGGAGAAGGTAAATGGTACGCCATCAAGGAATACCAAACACTCAACTGTATAGCGGAACAGATCACGCTACGTCAGGAGAAACCAGATAGTCCAATCGAAAGCCCTTTCGGATTACTAAACACCACCCAACAGGAAGGACAATTCATCCAAAATCAAAATACAATCGTGTGGGGAGAAAGAACAACTAACAGTTCATACACTCAGACGTTACTAAAAGGTAAAGGATACCTGGAACTTCCTCGAGAACCGCAGTCGGATAACTCCAGCCGCCTTTACGACACCAGTCGGCAGATTGAAATATCTTTTCTTAACAAACCAGATAAGGATATCGTACCAGTAGGACATAAAGTGGTTGGAATCCCTCTAACGTACTTGACGTTTCTGCAGAAACAAAAAAAATTTTGTATGAAATGTTCAAGAACACAATCGCAACATGCCTTAAAAATAACAACCTTGCCACACCCATGTGTGAAGACTACAAAGAGTTGTATAAATCCAGACCACAACGTTCTCTTCTTCAAGAAGTTCACTTTCTCTTCGACACCCAAGTCGAAGACGAACAACTTGGGATTCGTCTCTACAGTATTTCATACGCCTGGGGAACTCTAAGATTGGCACATAGAAGACCAAAGATAATCAAGGAAGATGGAAAAATCGTACAAAAGGATACAACAATATACATTACTTACGAATCCGGAAGCAGAAACCCTTTGACAACGTACAGTCAATTTTCAAAGGACGACCCTCTCCCATCAGAATCGAAATTTGAGTACATTGTCGACCAAATGATACGCGTACAAAATACTCATATCTGCATCACGGAGACAACACACGATTACGTATTTGCTGCAGCCTGTTCAGAGGAATCAACGAGATGGATTTTAGAAAAAGAGAATAGCTATCTAATTTCCCAAGAATCAGAAATGTGTCGCAGAAATGTGTCAGATTGTGACGCAGATTGGACAAAATGTCAAGAAGAACTAAAAACATTTATAACAAGTAACGATCCCCTGGTGCAATCACAAGTATCCGTAGGAAACTGCAGTAAAGCAACTAACAAAGGCCAAGCTTTCGAGTACACGTCTGATTTCACCATTAGACCGTTCAACACTAATGCTTGCGTCAAGGCAAACACAACGATGCTTATTCTACAGGAATGCGCCAACACCAGTTCAATTTGGGGCACTTTCAAACACACAGGACAGCTCATGGCAACAGACAGAACTGGCCTACATTCACCGGCGTCAGACAGAAAATGTCTCACACTAAAAGTAGGACGTCTGAGTTTAGGACATTGCCACGGTTCAAGTAGAAAACAACAGTTTAACTTCGAATATTGAAACCCGCACCAAATACGGACGCTTTCAGCAGCAGCCATTATAGCGCTTCACACTCAACAATCATTGGACAGAACACAACTCCCACTTATACCCTCTCTTCTCAAAAGAGAAAGTAAAGTAAACAACGAAAATTTAACCACGCCCACCACACAAAAAACTATCTCATCTACTTCCAGCACCACAACGACAGCAAAACCGACTACAAAATTAAGCACAACCACAATGAAAACAACAATAGCCACAACATCCATAAAAACGACCGTTAAAAGCACACCACCGACAACTAGGCCTACAACAACTACTAAGCCAACGACTACCACAACTAAGCCTACGACTACCACAACTAAGCCTACGACTACCACAACCAAGCCTACAACTACAACAAAGCCTACAACTACAACAAATAAGCCTACTACTACAACTACTACGCCTACAACTACAACAACAAAGTCTACGACTACAACTACTACGCCTACAACTACAACAACAAAGTCTACGACTACAACTACTACGCCTTCACCTACAACAACAAAGCCTACAACTACAACTACCACAGCTACAACTACAACTACTGAGCCAACAACTACAACCACTAGGCCTATAACTCCAAGTACTGAACCTACATTGCCATCAACTACAACCGAAACCACGTCCACTGCACTACCATCAGCGACAACTATGGCGACGACAACAACAACTGAATTAATAAGCAATTCAACAACAAATAACACAACAACTGAAAAAATAGAAGATCCTCAAGTCACGAAAAATCACACCATTACGGAAGATGCAATATTAGAAATTATTGATGACACTGAACAAACAGCTCAGCAAGAAATACCCGAGGCAGCCTCTTTAACACTAGAACAAGTACCGGAGGTACCAATAAAAGATGAAACAGAAAGCGGTCTACCCCAAAATATAGAAGAATTCGGTGACAAAATTAAATTCGAAATTTCAAAAATGCATGAGCAATATAAAATAAGTATAGAAACAGAACACGAAAACAAACTTGCAAAAGAAATTCGCGACGTATATTGTCAACTATCAACGATAAAGAAAACTCAAGCGGTAATTTTAGCTCAAAGTAACGGAATTCTTGCTGCTTCAGCGCTTGGATTACCCATCTGTACGAGACTGCAAGGCTTCGGACAAGCGATGACACTTCAACAATGTGAAACCAAACGGATTTTCATCTCCGCAAAAGAATCCAAATGTGGATTTCAACCATTCTTTACCTATAAAGATAAAAACTGCACAATTGGAGTAGATTGATGGTCTATACATCCATATTCCGATTGCTTTTGGAAAACTCATTTGGTAAATTTAAATGGATTCCATCACACCTGGGAACTCAATTCAACAGACGGAGAGTGGGTAAAACAAAAAGCAAGCATTCACATGCCGAACTTAGACCTTATCACAGAGTTCGAAGAGTTGCACCTGAATGATTTCGACTACAGTCTGAAGAGCCATCCAGCGCATGAAACAATGGAAATGGAGCAATTGAATATCCTAAACGATTTAGTAGGCCTAATGCAGGAATCAAATTCAAAATCAGTTTCTGACATAGTGATGTCAGAAAAACAGGATAATCAGATAGGAACCATGTTTTCATGGTTCGACACATTAAAAATTCTTCTCCTATCTATTATCGGATTCATTGTATTCATCATATTCCTACGCATATTGATCATTTGTGACCCTTTCACAAGAATCATGGAAAAAATTCGCCAAGCTAGAAGATTAAGACAATATGGAATCAATATGGAAGAAGCGCACGAATTAACTTCAATGATCCCAAATTCAAGCACTCAACCACCGGAAGAAATAATAGAACCACCATTCACTAGGATGACGGCTCCTACACCTCTTACCATGGAAAGACCCACACAATCACGCCCAGCTCAACCAAGCGCACCGAAACAGCGTAATATTGACCCTGTTATGGAAGAAAACTGGGAATCCGATCAAGATCGCAAATGCACAGGAAAACACACGACGTGCACTTACGTTGTGGGTTATGGAATGGTATGGGAAGACCTTTGCAGATGCTCAACAGAAGTTGAATCTAAAAACAACTAACATTAAAAAAAAAACAAAACAACTAAACAAGTTTTTATTTTTGGGTGAAAGGGGAAAGTAGTAAATGTATTAAAAACTCAAAGTATGGCACATTAAAAAAAAAACAAAAAAAAAAACAAAAAAAAAACTTCAAGTGAATTGCCTTTGTTATACCATTAGTGTTTAAACAGCCACCAAACACTCAAGTGTTAAGTAAAAGTGGAAGTTTTAACGTAGCAAAGAAACTAAAAAAAAAAAAAAAAAAAAAAAAATTATGTAACAGAACAGTGAAGACGCAGTGAAACGTAATGAAGCAAGTGATAGTGAAAGTCAACCAGAAATAAACTACTTAGTGATCGAAAGTGAAATTGAAACAGAAAGTGAAACACAACGAGATGGGCTCTTCGGGTATTATGGTTTTTACCCACCAACGTTCGAATTTAATCCAAATGCTACACAAAAGGCAACACTATCTAAATGTAGTAACTGTGCGATGAAAACGCACCCAACTTTATCGGCAGCAAGAGCAGATGCCGTTCAGAAACGAACACAAGCCATCACACGACTACGTGATCAAGAAGTTTTCTTAGAAATGATAGACGCTCCAAGGGAAGAAATAAGAAGGTGTATCATCCAGAAATTGGGTCCTGCTGCATGGGATTACCATCCGAAGGCAGAATTTCTAAACCAGAAATTTAACAACAAAACGCTACTTCATACAAGCGTGAAAGCGGGAAAACTGGGCATAACGGATTTACTGTTAGACTACGGAGCTGACCCAGATATAGAAGAGGATGGCCAGACCATCGCACATAGAGCGGCAGCAGAAAATAACAAGCTCTTGATCAGGATATTACGATACCACAAATACAAGTTTTCATCGTATAATAGCCTTGGAGAAACACCACTAATGGTAGCCATCGCCTACGGGCATGAAGAAGTGGCTAGTTATTTGTGGATAAGTTCCAACGTTGCACAAATGGCAAAGGACAACAGCACCGTCCTACATTATGCCGCCAAACATGGAAACAACACTCTCGCTAGGGCAGCATATGAAAGGAAAATTCACATTAACATCAATCAAACGACTAAACCAGGAAACTATATGGCCCTACACCTAGCCACAATGTATAGGCAAGATCACATAGCAAATATCTAATTGGAACACGGAGCAGGTCCAATATGATAACTGATGTCAATAGAAACACCCCGCGGGATTATGCGTTTGATGAACATAGGAGAAACATATTCGAAGATTGGAACTGTATAAAAAGCCGCAAGAGAAAAGCTTCTGACAATGAATAAAACTGAAGCAAAACAAAAAATTAAAGAACCAACAAAAGTTTATTACCACTACTACAACAAAAACACTAAAATGAAAACATTACGACAACAAATTGCATTCATTAAACAGAATCTTCGAATTCCTCCAGCAGGCATTCCGGTAAAAACACCGCAGACCAAGAAGTGGGATAGAAAATATCCTCGCCTGACTCCAACCACCACAACAACCTAGTGAGATGTTGAGGATAAAGATAGGGGTATCTCGCATATCCAGGATATCGGCTAAAAACAGATAATAACAAAACATTAATAAAATCGGAAACATAAAAAAAAAAAAAGGAAAACCAACTCACACGTAGTAATAATCACCGATCCAAACTCGCTGAAAGCCAAAATCGCAAGCAGAGGAAGGAGCAAAGGAATTATTGAGTAGTGAAAACAACAACAACTGCACTACCAATTCCTTGTCCTCGGGTCGAAATCGAGCAAAGAAACGAGACGGCGAAGACAATAACAACGCCCCCATCAGATCCAAAACATCATCAAAATTGCCCCGATGGCGCAACAAAAATTGTAAAGAGTCAACCTCCATTTTAAATACAAAACGAAACGACAACAAACGACAGAAAACCAAGAACCGACGTAAAAGAACGCCAAGAAAAAACTAAAGGAAGAAAAAGAGAAGAAAAGCATACAAAGATGATTGATGAATGATTGAAATCTGTAGTAGCATTTCAGTAGAAAGGAACGTAGACCATCAATTATTAACTAACACTTTATTAGCCAAAAGACAAAAAATAACGGTATAGAAAACATATCTTGTACTTTGTGCCTCATACTATAGCCCAACAAACAAGGATAACGGTGAAGGAAAGAAAGTAGGTGACAGGTAAAAACAAGTTTTCACCTAACCATTGCCGCGCCACATGCCGAAGAGAAGTAAGGAGAAGAAGAAAATCAGAAGAAAAAGAGGAAAATTGGAGGACCAATTTCTTCTTGCCGAAGGGGGGAAGGAATGTAATAGACCTCAGCAACTCCTCCCAGCAAAAGCAGCCCAACCCAGCAAGAAGGTCGTTACGAATGCAACCTTCCCTGCGGATAATAGTTAATGATAAAAGTAAAAGTTATTGTAAACCCCTCCCTTCTTAACCTTCAATCTTTTGGTATATAAGCGCATGGTTGTATCGTCTTAAGTAGAGTTAGTTTACTGGCAAATACACAGTCAAGAAACTATTACAAACTCATGGTATAACAGTGTATTCACCTTGAATACAAGTATATTTGATGATGTTTACATATAGAAGTAAAAACACATGGTATAACAGTGTATTCACATCGAATACAAGTATATTTGATGCAGTATACATATAGAAATAAAAACTCATGGTATAACAGTGTATTCACATTGAATACAAGTATATTTGATGCTGTTTACATATAGAAGTTAAAACTCATGGTATAACACTGTATTCACATTGAATACAAGTATATTTGATGCAGTATACATATGGAAGTAAAAACTCGAGGTATAACAGTGTATTCACATTGAATACAAGTATATTCCATGCAGTTTACATAAAGAAGTAAAAACTCATGGTATAACAGTGTATTCACATTGAATACAAGTATATTTGATGCTGTTTAGTATAGAAGAAAAAACTCATGGTATAACAGTGTATTCACATTAAATACAAGTATATTTGATGCAGTATACATATAGAAGTAAAAACTCATGGTATAACATTGTATTCACATTGAATACAAGTATATTTGATGCTGTTTACATATAGAAGTAGAAACTCATGGTATAACAGTGTATTCACATTGAATAGAAGTATATCTGATGCTGTTTACATATAGAAGTAAAAACTCATGGTATAACAGTGTATTCACATTGAATACAAGTATATTTGATGCTGTTTATATATAGAAGTAGAAACTCGTGGTATAACAGTATATTCACATTGAATACAAGTATATTTGATGCTGTTTACATATAGAAGTAAAAACTCATGGTATAACAGTGTATTCACATTGAATACAAGTATATTCCATGCAGTTTACATATAGAAGTAAAAACTCATGGTATAACAGTGTATTCACATTGAATACAAGTATATTCCATGCAGTTTACATATAGAAGTAAAAACTCATGGTATAACAGTGTATTCACATTGAATACAAGTATATTTGATGCTGTTTACATATAGAAGTAAAAACTCATGGTATAACAGTGTATTCACATTGAATACAAGTATATTTGATGCTGTTTACATATAGAAGTAAAAACTCATGGTATAACAGTGTATTCCCATTGAATACAAGTATATTTGATGCTGTTTGCATATGGAAGTAAAAACTCATGGTATAACAGTGTATTCACATTGAATACAAGTATATTCCATGCAGTTTACATATAGAAGTAAAAACTCATGGTATAACAGTGTATTCACATTGAATACAAGTATATTCTATGCAGTTTACATATAGAAGTAAAAACTCATGGTATAACAGTGTATTAACATTGAATACAAGTATATTTGATGCAGTTTACATATAGAAGTAAAAACTCGTGGTATAACAGTATATTAACATTGAATACAAGTATATTTGATGCTGTTTACATATAGAAGTAAAAACTCATGGTATAACAGTGTATTCACAATGAATACAAGTATATTCCATGCAGTTTACATATAGAAGTAAAAACTCATGGTATAACAGTGTATTCACATTGAATACAAGTATATTCCATGCAGTTTACATATAGAAGTAAAAACTCATGGTATAACAGTGTATTCACATTGAATACAAGTATATTCCATGCAGTTTACATATAGAAGTAAAAACTCATGGTATAACAGTGTATTCACATTGAATACAAGTATATTTGATGCAGTTTACATATAGAAGTAAAAATTCGTGGTATAACAGTGTATTCACATTGAATACAAGTATATTTGATGCTGTTTACATATAGAGGTAAAAACTCATGGTATAACAGTGTATTCACATTGAATACAAGAATATTCCATGCAGTTTACATATAGAAGTAAAAAGTCATGGTATAACAGTGTATTCACATTGAATACAAGTATTTTGATGCAGTTTACATATAGAAGAAAAAACTAATGGTATAACAGTGTATTCACATTGAACACAAGTATATTTGATGCTGTTTACATATAGAAGTAAAAACTCATGGTATAACAGTGTATTCACATTGAATACAAGTATATTTGATGCTGTTTACATATAGAAGTAAAAACTCATGGTATAACAGTGTATTCACATTGAATACAAGTATATTTGATGCTGTTTACATATAGAAGTAAAAACTCATGGTATAACAGTGTGTTCACATTGAATACAAGTATATTGCATGCTGTTTACATATAGAAGTAAAAACTCATGGTATAACAGTGTATTCACATTGAATACAAGTATATTTGATGCAGTTTACATATAGAAGTAAAAACTCATGGTATAACAGTGTATTCACATTGAATACAAGTATATTTGATGCTGTTAACATATAGAAGTAAAAACTCATGGTATAACAGTGTATTCACAGTGAATACAAGTATATTTGATGCTGTTTACATATAGAAGTAAAATTGCATGGTATATTAGTGTATTCACATTGAATACAAGTATATTCCATGCAGTTTACATATAGAAGTAAATACTCATGGTATAACAGTGTATTCACATTGAATACAAGTATATTCCATGCAGTTTACATATAGAAGTAAAAAGTCATGGTATAACAGTGTATTCACATTGAATACAAGTATTTTGATGCAGTTTACATATAGGAGAAAAAACTAATGGTATAACAGTGTATTCACATTGAATACAAGTATATTTGATGCTGTTTACATATAGAAGTAAAAACTCATGGTATAACAGTGTATTCACATTGAATACAAGTATATTTGATGCTGTTTACATATAGAAGTAAAAACTCATGGTATAACAGTGTATTCACATTGAATACAAGTATATTTGATGCTGTTTACATATAGAAGTAAAAACTCATGGTATAACAGTGTGTTCACATTGAATACAAGTATATTGCATGCTGTTTACATATAGAAGTAAAAACTCATGGTATAACAGTGTATTCACATTGAATACAAGTATATTTGATGCAGTTTACATATAGAAGTAAAAACTCATGGTATAACAGTGTATTCACATTGAATACAAGTATATTTGATGCTGTTAACATATAGAAGTAAAAACTCATGGTATAACAGTGTATTCACAGTGAATACAAGTATATTTGATGCTGTTTACATATAGAAGTAAAATTGCATGGTATATTAGTGTATTCACATTGAATACAAGTATATTCCATGCAGTTTACATATAGAAGTAAATACTCATGGTATAACAGTGTATTCACATTGAATACAAGTATATTCCATGCAGTTTACATATAGAAGTAAAAACTCATGGTATAACAGTGTATTCACATTATATACAAGTATATTTTATGCTGTTTACATATAGAGGTAAAAACTCATGGTATAACAGTGTATTTACATTGAATACAAGTATATTTGATGCTGTTTCCATATAGAAGTAAAAACTCATGGTATAACAGTGTACTCACATTGAATACAAGTATATTCCATGCAGTATACATATAGAAGTAAAAACTCATGGTATAACAGTGTATTCACATTGAATACAAGTATATTCCATGCAGTTTACATATAGAAGTAAAAACTCATGGTATAACAGTGTATTCACATTGAATACAAGTATTTTGATGCAGTTTACATATAGAAGTAAAAACTCATGGTATAACAGTGTATTCACATTGAATACAAGTATATTTGATGCTGTTATGCTGTTAACATATAGAAGTAAAAACTCATGGTATAACAGTGTGTTCACATTGAATACAAGTATATTGCATGCAAATTACATATAGAAGTAAAAACTCATGGTATAACAGTGTATTCACATTGAATACAAGTATATTCCATGCAGTTTACATATAGAAGTAAAAACTCATGGTATAACAGTGTATTCACATTGAAGACAAGTATATTTGATGCTGTTTACATATAGAAGTAAAAACTCATGGTATAACAGTGTATTCACATTGGATACAAGTATATTTGATGCTGTTTACATATAGAAGTAAAAACTCATGGTATAACAGTGTATTCACATTGAATACAAGTATATTCCATGCAGTATACATATAGAAGTAAAAAGGTGTAACAGTGTATTCACATTGAATACAAGTATATTTCATGCAGTTTACATAAAGAAGTAAAAACTCATGGTATAACAGTGTATTCACATATAATACAAGTATATTTGATGCTGTTTACATATAGAAGTAAAAACTCAAGGTATAACAGTGTAGTCACATTGAATACAAGTATATTTGATGCAGTTTACATATAGAAGTAAAAACTCATGGTATAACAGTGTATACACATTGAATAAAAGTATATTTGATACTGTTTGCATATAGAAGTAAAAACTCATGGTATAACAATGTATTCACATTGAATACAAGTATATTCCATGCAGTTTACATATAGAAGTAAAAACTCATGGTATAACAGTGTATTCACATTGAATACAAGTATTTTGATGCAGTTTACATATAGAAGTAAAAACTCATGGTATAACAGTGTATTCACATTGAATACAAGTATATTTGATGCTGTTATGCTGTTAACATATAGAAGTAAAAACTCAAGGTATAACAGTGTGTTCACATTGAATACAAGTATATTGCATGCAAATTACATATAGAAGTAAAAACTCATGGTATAACAGTGTATTCACATTGAATACAAGTATATTTGATGCAGTATACATATAGAAGTAAAAACTCATGTCATAACAGTGTATTCACATTGAATACAAGTATATTCCATGCAGTTTACATATAGAAGTAAAAACTCATGGTATAACAGTGTATTCACATTGAATACAATTATATTGCATGCAGTTTACATATAGAAGTAAAAACTCGTGGTATAACAGTGTATTCACATTGAATACAAGTATATTTGATGCTGTTTACATATAGAAGTAAAAACTCATGGTATAACAGTGTATTCACATTGAATACAAGTATATTGCATGCCGTTTACATATAGAAGTAAAAACTCATGGTATAACAGTGTATTCACATTGAATACAACTATATTTGATGCTGTTTACATATAGAAGTAAAAACTCATGGTATAACAGTGTATTCACATTGAATACAAGAATATTTGATGCTGTTTACATATAGAAGTAAAAACTCATGTCATAACAGTGTATTCACATTGAATACAAGTATATTCCATGCAGTTTACATATAGAAGTAAAAACTCATGGTATAACAGTGTATTCACATTGAATACAATTATATTGCATGCAGTTTACATATAGAAGTAAAAACTCGTGGTATAACAGTGTATTCACATTGAATACAAGTATATTTGATGCTGTTTACATATAGAAGTAAAAACTCATGGTATAACAGTGTATTCACATTGAATACAAGTATATTGCATGCCGTTTACATATAGAAGTAAAAACTCATGGTATAACAGTGTATTCACATTGAATACAACTATATTTGATGCTGTTTACATATAGAAGTAAAAACTCATGGTATAACAGTGTATTCACATTGAATACAAGAATATTTGATGCTGTTTACATATAGAAGTAAAAACTCATGGTATAACAGTGTATTCACATTGAATACAAGTATATTCCATGCAGTTTACATATAGAAGTAAATACTCATGGTATAACAGTGTATTCACATTGAATACAAGTATATTCCATGCAGTTTACATATAGAAGTAAAAAGTCATGGTATAACAGTGTATTCACATTGAATACAAGTATTTTGATGCAGTTTACATATAGGAGAAAAAACTAATGGTATAACAGTGTATTCACATTGAATACAAGTATATTTGATGCTGTTTACATATAGAAGTAAAAACTCATGGTATAACAGTGTATTCACATTGAATACAAGTATATTTGATGCTGTTTACATATAGAAGTAAAAACTCATGGTATAACAGTGTATTCACATTGAATACAAGTATATTTGATGCTGTTTACATATAGAAGTAAAAACTCATGGTATAACAGTGTGTTCACATTGAATACAAGTATATTGCATGCTGTTTACATATAGAAGTAAAAACTCATGGTATAACAGTGTATTCACATTGAATACAAGTATATTTGATGCAGTTTACATATAGAAGTAAAAACTCATGGTATAACAGTGTATTCACATTGAATACAAGTATATTTGATGCTGTTAACATATAGAAGTAAAAACTCATGGTATAACAGTGTATTCACAGTGAATACAAGTATATTTGATGCTGTTTACATATAGAAGTAAAATTGCATGGTATATTAGTGTATTCACATTGAATACAAGTATATTCCATGCAGTTTACATATAGAAGTAAATACTCATGGTATAACAGTGTATTCACATTGAATACAAGTATATTCCATGCAGTTTACATATAGAAGTAAAAACTCATGGTATAACAGTGTATTCACATTATATACAAGTATATTTTATGCTGTTTACATATAGAGGTAAAAACTCATGGTATAACAGTGTATTTACATTGAATACAAGTATATTTGATGCTGTTTCCATATAGAAGTAAAAACTCATGGTATAACAGTGTACTCACATTGAATACAAGTATATTCCATGCAGTATACATATAGAAGTAAAAACTCATGGTATAACAGTGTATTCACATTGAATACAAGTATATTCCATGCAGTTTACATATAAAGTAAAAACTCATGGTATAACAGTGTATTCACATTGAATACAAGTATTTTGATGCAGTTTACATATAGAAGTAAAAACTCATGGTATAACAGTGTATTCACATTGAATACAAGTATATTTGATGCTGTTATGCTGTTAACATATAGAAGTAAAAACTCATGGTATAACAGTGTGTTCACATTGAATACAAGTATATTGCATGCAAATTACATATAGAAGTAAAAACTCATGGTATAACAGTGTATTCACATTGAATACAAGTATATTCCATGCAGTTTACATATAGAAGTAAAAACTCATGGTATAACAGTGTATTCACATTGAAGACAAGTATATTTGATGCTGTTTACATATAGAAGTAAAAACTCATGGTATAACAGTGTATTCACATTGGATACAAGTATATTTGATGCTGTTTACATATAGAAGTAAAAACTCATGGTATAACAGTGTATTCACATTGAATACAAGTATATTCCATGCAGTATACATATAGAAGTAAAAGGTGTAACAGTGTATTCACATTGAATACAAGTATATTTCATGCAGTTTACATAAAGAAGTAAAAACTCATGGTATAACAGTGTATTCACATATAATACAAGTATATTTGATGCTGTTTACATATAGAAGTAAAAACTCAAGGTATAACAGTGTAGTCACATTGAATACAAGTATATTTGATGCAGTTTACATATAGAAGTAAAAACTCATGGTATAACAGTGTATACACATTGAATAAAAGTATATTTGATACTGTTTGCATATAGAAGTAAAAACTCATGGTATAACAATGTATTCACATTGAATACAAGTATATTCCATGCAGTTTACATATAGAAGTAAAAACTCATGGTATAACAGTGTATTCACATTGAATACAAGTATTTTGATGCAGTTTACATATAGAAGTAAAAACTCATGGTATAACAGTGTATTCACATTGAATACAAGTATATTTGATGCTGTTATGCTGTTAACATATAGAAGTAAAAACTCAAGGTATAACAGTGTGTTCACATTGAATACAAGTATATTGCATGCAAATTACATATAGAAGTAAAAACTCATGGTATAACAGTGTATTCACATTGAATACAAGTATATTCCATGCAGTTTACATATAGAAGTAAAAACTCATGGTATAACAGTGTATTCACATTGAAGACAAGTATATTTGATGCTGTTTACATATAGAAGTAAAAACTCATGGTATAACAGTGTATTCACATTGAATACAAGTATATTTGATGCTGTTTACATATAGAAGTAAAAACTCATGGTATAACAGCGTATTCACATTGAATACAAGTATATTCCATGCAGTATACATATAGAAGTAAAAAGGTGTAACAGTGTATTCACATTGAATACAAGTATATTTCATGCAGTTTACATACAGAAGTAAAAACTCATGGTATAACAGTGTATTCACATTGAATACAAGTATATTCCATGCAGTTTACATATAGAAGTAAAAACTCATGGTATAACAGTGTATTCAGATTGAATACAAGTATTTTGTTGCAGTTTACATATAGAAGTAAAAACTGATGGTATAACAGTGTATTCACATTGAATACAAGTATATTCCATGCAGTTTACATATAGAAGTAAAAACTCGTGGTATAACAGTGTATTCACATTGAATACAAGTATATTCCATGCAGTTTACATATAGAAGTAAAAACTCATGGTATAACAGTGTATTCACATTGAATTCCAGTATATTTGATGCTGTTTACATATAGAAGTAAAAACTCATGGTATAACAGTGTATTCACAGTGAATACAAGTATATTTGATGCTGTTTACATATAGAAGTAAAATTTTATGGTATATTAGTGTATTAACATTGAATACAAGTATATTCCATGCAGTTTACATGTAGAAGTAAAAACTCATGGTATAACAGTGAATTCACATTGAATACAAGTATATTTGATGCAGTATACATATAGAAGTAAAAACTCATGGTATAACAGTGTATTCACATTGAATACAAGTATATTCCATGCAGTTTACATATAGAAGTAAAAACTCATGGTATAACAGTGTATTCAGATTGAATACAAGTATTTTGTTGCAGTTTACATATAGAAGTAAAAACTCATGGTATAACAGTGTATTCACATTGAATACAAGTATATTCCATGCAGTTTACATATAGAAGTAAAAACTCGTGGTATAACAGTGTATTCACATTGAACACAAGTATATTCCATGCAGTTTACATATAGAAGTAAAAACTCATGGTATAACAGTGTATTCACATTGAATTCCAGTATATTTGATGCTGTTTACATATAGAAGTAAAAACTCATGGTATAACAGTGTATTCACAGTGAATACAAGTATATTTGATGCTGTTTACATATAGAAGTAAAATTTTATGGTATATTAGTGTATTAACATTGAATACAAGTATATTCCATGCAGTTTACATGTAGAAGTAAAAACTCATGGTATAACAGTGAATTCACATTGAATACAAGTATAATTGATTCAGTATACATATAGAAGTAAAATTTCATGGTATATTAGTGTATTCACATTGAATACAAGTATATTCCATGCAGTATACATATAGAAGTAAAAACTCATGGTATAACAGTGTATTCACATTGAATACAAGTATATTCCATGCAGTTTACATATAGAAGTAAAAACTCATGGTATAACAGTGTATTCACATTGAATACAAGTATATTTGATTCTGTTTACATGTTGAAGTATAAACTCATAATATAACAGTGTATTCACATTGAATACAAGTATATTTGATTCTGTTTACATGTAGAAGTATAAACTCATAATATAACAGTGTATTCACATTGAATACAAGTATATTTGATTTTGTTTACATGTGGAAGTATAAACTCATAATATAACAGTGTATTCACATTGAATACAACTATATTTGATCCTGTTTACATATAGAGGTAAAAACTCATGGTATCACAGTGTATTCACATTGAATACAAGTATATTTAATTCTGTTTACATGTAGAAGTATAAACTCATAATATAACAGTGTATTCCCATTGAATACAAGTATATTTGATCCTGTTTACATATAGAATTAAAAACTCATGGTATCACAGTGTATTCACATTGAATACAAGTGTAAAGCATTCTCCCTCTCGGGTGAATGGCTTTACGAATTAAGACAATTTCTTGTGTAAATAAACTCAGAGGCGTATTTACCCACAATGATGATTATGTATTACTAAGCTGAGGCCAAAGGTTTACAAAACGAGTAAGGATACATGAAAGCGAGCCCAATAGGGAAACTGAGCGTGATATTCGAGACAAAGTAATTTGATCTTACCGTGGTAGCGCGGGCGTACAAGCGTGAGGGAATAATAGGAGAAAAACGGGGAACAATACTACTTGCCGACACGTATAGTATTTGGAGTACGTGTTGAGAAGATAATTCGAATACACACGATGCTCGGGGAGGAAAGAAGAACAAAATAAGTTGGAGGAATAACTAATGGATTAAAATGAATAAGCTAACACATCAAGATAAAAGTCTACTGTTCAAGAGTGAAAATTTAAGATAAAGGCGACTGAACGTCTTGCAAGCTGATACTTGTCTGACTCTTGTCAGAAAGTGGGTTCACCATGAAACGTCGCATCTTCGCGTGTGGCGTGATGTTCGTGACGCGTAGGTGCGTCATACGCGTGAGTCAGAACCCGGAAGTTTTATTTAGGTCAACATGGTTGCACATGAAGCAACTAGCAAATACGTTTGTAATAGTGAATAAGAATATAATGTGAATATAAAATAAGCATAAGCAAATAGATCATATTGTGGGTATCTTGCAAAGGTATATATATTTTGATGGCTTCGTTACATCACTCCCGGTTGCGTGAGATTACGTCCCGTAATCTGTCATTCAATTCGAAAGATCCGAAAGTTGATGTGGTCGAAGTTTTCAATTTGGGACAGCATAAACTCCGCTGGGGTAGGTCCCAACATTGGATGCTGTTATCAAAACATTGGTGGTACTCAATGTTTCGTGTACCGACGATATATCTTGTCTATAACTTAACTATATGAAATATTCAAATATCGACATCATTACTGATTGGTTTTACAAATTTTTGGTTTTACGGAGTCGTTTTGATTGTTTGTAAAGTGAAAAGTAAGCGAAAAAGATGAAGAAAGGAAAAGAAGTGAAAGAAGAGTATAGGAGGCGGAATAGGAGAAGAATTCTGGACTAAAGGATTACTACGGTAATGTTAATATAACTTCCCTATTATTTTATGCGTATTAATATTGTTACTCGTGGTTTAGAACTCGACCGCTAGATGATCTTGTTCTAGTTTACTTTTTGAGCACTAGATGGCATGAGAATGTCAATTCTTGAAATAAATAAGTCCAACTCAGAAAAATAAGACTTATTGATTCAAAATGACAAATAACTTGAACTTAGTTAAGTAAGGTTGTTATTTATCTAACGGGGAGGTTTTTTATTTTATGTTTTAAAAAAATTAGTTTGTCAGAGATGGAATGACATGCTTGAATATACGCATAGATTGTACCCAACGCGTGGTTACTCGTTGTATGCGACGCGTGGGTACTCGGGTTCAAATCCCGGGGGAAGCTTGTAAAAGGGAACAAATGTGCGTCGGCTCCAATGTACGGAAGGCGGGTCACGCTGGTTTTCCATCGTGGCCACTCCACCCCCTTCTTGTACATTGTTGCCTCGCGCTCTTCTCAGCTGTCAATTCCGTTGGCCGTGTAATTCTTGTGGGTGGCAAGAGTTGGCTGTCAGAATTGACTACTGACGATGGAGGTTTGTTCCTTTCTGGCTAGGGGAGAGTCTGGCGCTGGACTCAATCCGTGTGCGAACGGCTTTTGCATTTTTTGAAATTTTTAAAGTAATTTTTTTTTTCACAATGTAATTATATTTAATTCCAATTCCAATTGAATTTAAAAAAAAATCTTTCTTTTACTTAATCTATTTGGAGACTATTCTGATTGTTACGTCTGCCGTTTTTATTTATGGAAAAACACTACTGAGGCTACAACGCTTTGACGAGGGAAGGGAAATACTGAGAGGGGAAATACTGAGAGGGAAAAGAAGACAGGATAGAAAAGTGATAGGCGAATAACAGAATATAGCAATATTTTTTTTTTCTTGTTATTGGACTCCATCTCGATAACGCAGAGGTTTTTGTCGATTGCGTTGCGGGCGTCTGGTAACATGAAGTTGTTCTAGTTTCTCAGCTGAAAAATCTTCTTTGGGCTCTGATGGACGATCATCTGCCTTAACTTCAGCGCATTCGCGCGCGGAGTCATCTTTGTTAATTGCGTCATTTCGAATTGATGTTGTTTCGTCGTCAGACTCGTCTGTGTTGGAAGTATTATTTTCTGACGAAGGTCGATGTACGTTGACGACGTCATCTTGTTGTTGTGAACAATTTGCATCTGCCAAAAGATCACTTGTTTGTGCGGTGTCGTTTTCGGGGCTGTCACTTGCCATTGTTTTCTCGTGACCTTGATTTTCCACGGCAATGTCATGTTCTTGGGTTTGAGTCGCTATCGACTTACGGAATCGGTTTTCAAAATCAGAGGGGTTCTCAATTGGGGGACAAAGTTCTGTTTTCCACAGCATTGTCTCGTACAATGGTTTTAAACGATTTACATGCGTACGTTGACATTTATAAGAATTATCAGCTATATCTACAGTATTATTATTATAAACTTTTACTACTCTATAAGGGCCTTTATATTTTGACGTAAACTTCCTACTATCTCCATCCTTAACTACACGAATATCTAATAAGACTCTATCGCCTACAACATATTTCTTCTCTTTTGCTCGCTTGTTATATTGTTCGCGTTGACGATTCCGCGCTTTCTCGGTTTCTTCGCGAACTCGTTGGAAGCTATAACGCAAGCGATCAGTTAAATTTCCGACGTAATCAGAAGCAGATTTAAAGGTTGAAGGGGAAGCATCTAAAAATTCATTTACAGAAATATTGGGATCTCTACCGTGCACTAAATAATAAGGGGTTTCAAGTGTCGAAGAATGCGTAGAACTACGGTATGCAAATAAAACATCATCTAACATATCTTCCCAGTTGGAATGCTCTCCATCTTTTAATTCTTTTCGTAACATTGATGTCAATGTACGATTAAATCTTTCTGTTTCTCCATTGCTAGCTGGGTTGTATACTGTCGTCAATCTTTGGTCAATTTTTAATTTTTTACAAAAGTATCGGAATAATTTCGAAGTGAAATTGGTTCCTCGATCAGAAACAATAGCTTTAGGCATTCCATGCCTCACAATAATTGTTTTGTAAACACATTCCGCTGTCGTGTGAGCAGTTTGATCTTTCAACGCAACTGCTTCCACCCAGCGACTAAAATAATCCGTTATTACTAATATATAACTGTTACCATTTGGGGAAATCGGAGTGATAGGACCTAAAAAGTCCATTCCTATTACTTGAAACGGAGCTTTCGCAATTTCGTGTGGGTGCAAAAGTGCTCTATAAGTTGAAGAAGTGTTGGCCATGCAGATTTCACAAGCCTGGCAATATTCTTTAATATCAGCCCTCATAGTCGGCCAATAGTAATGATTTTTCACCTTCAAGTAAGTTTTATAAAAAGCTAAATGTCCTCCCATCGTTGCATCATGTAATTCTTTTAGCAAAAGATGACGGAGTGACAAAGGCAAAACTAATTGGTGGTTTAATTCGTTCCGCTTGCTATTTTTAGAAGGCAATTCATGGCGATAAAGTGTACCTTCTAGAATTTCAAAGTATTTAATTTCTTTCACCCAATCGGGCTTAGAGAAGCAAAATTTTTCATCGAGTTCGCCTGTTTCTAAATAATTTTTAATTGCAACACAAAGATCGTCTTCCATTTGCTTTTCGCAAATGAATTTGATATTGGTTGACGCTGGCTGAATACTAGCAATTTTAAGCGAGACAAACAGTCAGCATTTTGATGAATACGACCCGGCCTATATTTTAATTCATAATTGGTCGCTGCTAAAAGTATAGCCCATCTTCCTAATCTTCCATTGTTATCTTTTTGGTTTTTCAACCATTGCAAAGGTCTATGGTCACTAATAATTTCGAACGGTTTATTTAAAAGATAATGCCTAAAATGTTTAATTGCATCAATTACGGCCAATGCTTCCTTTTCTGTCGTTCCATATTTCGATTCAGCTTTAGTCAGTTGTCGACTTGAATATGCAATTGGATGTTCATGACCATCCTGCATTTGAGAAAGTACAGATCCTATTCCATAATCGCATGCATCAGTAAAGAGTAAAAATTTTTCATTGAAATTGGGGTAAGCAAGAACTGGGGGCGTTACTAGAGAATTGCGCAATTTCTCAAAAGCAAGTTGTTCTTCAGTTCCCCAAGCAAAAGGTTTTCTACTAAGATCTTTATGAGTTAATCTAGTCAGTGGTTTAGCAATTGATAAAAAATTTTTAATAAATCTTCTGTAATATCCAGCAAGTCCAAGAAATGACCGTACTTCGTCAACAGATGTGGGTGTTTTATAGTTCACTATCCTATCAATTTTTCCAGGGTCGGGTTTAATACCGTCTGTTGAAATAACATGACCGAGATAGTTTACCGATTGTTTTATAAACTGGCATTACTTAAGCTTTAATTTTAAATTTGCAGCCTTTAATAAGTCAAAAATTTCACGAATATCACGTTAGTGATCTTCAAAAGAGTCCGAAAAGATGATGACATCATCCAAATATACTAATGCTTTACTTCCTAAGACGTCTTTTAGTACGTAATTCATTAGTCTTTGAAAAGTAGCCGGTGCATTGCACAGACCAAATGCCATTCTTTTAAATTCATAAAGGTTGTTTTCTACTACAAATGCAGTTTTTTCAATAGCTGAGTCATCTACTTGAATTTGCCAATAGCCAGAAGCTAAATCAAGAGTTGTGAAAAATTTCTTTCCGATTAACTTGTCTAAAGTTTCATCAATTCGTGGCATTGGAAAAGAATCCTTTTTTGTAATACTATTTAATTTTCTATAATCGACGCAAAATCTAACTTCGCCGTTCTTTTTCTCTACTAATACCACGGGTGAAGCCCATGGTGAATGTGAATATCGGATTACATCCGCCTCAAGCATTTCTTGCACTTTGTCCTCTAATAATTTTCTTTGATTGTTTGTTACTCTATATGGGCGTTGTCGAAGGGGGCCTCGTCCTTGTGTATCAATTGTGTGTTTAATGAGATTAGTATTCCCTAATTCTGAATCTTTTGAAGCGAACAAGTCGTGAAAGTCACTTAATAATTTAGAGAGCGGTACTTGAAATTCCGGGTCGACATCCGAAATTACAACAGTCTCAGATTTCTCGTTAGGTTTGTGGTCTGATTTGTTTAAAGCAACTCTTCCTATTACTTGACGAATTATTTCTATTACTCCTAACTTAGTGTTTCTTGGTATGTTGACTTCAGTGAATGAATGATTTTCGACCATAATATTATACATTCCATCTCCCGATACTTTTCCAATGAATTCTTCGATATATAATCCTGCCGGCAAATTTTCTTCTGGGGTAAATATAAATGCTGTTTGAGGGGGGACATACGGAAATGAACCTTTCATTTGCGCTGAAATTACCAGCGACGTCTGACGAAATAGCGTCGTCTTTTTTACCGTTGTAATTGCCATGTCTGGTACCCTAGAGATAGCTAAAGGGCCCTGCTCATCTCTTTTTAAATAAATGCTCTTGGCTTCTCCATCAAGCCGAAATCCGTGTTTCTGGATTGCATCCCATCCAAGGATACAGTCTTCTGTAACACCGTTTGTAACAATAAATTCTTGTCTTAAAACTGACTCTCCGTACCGAACGGGCAATGTCACTCTTCCCAGTGTGTGTAATTTTCTCTCCCCTACATCGTATAAATCAAAATCAAGCTGACTGCAGATCACTTGACCTCTAGGGGGCAACTTATTAAATAATCTCTCGTGTATAATACTTTTAGACGCGCCTGTATCAAATAATGCTTGTAAAGGGATTTGGAAAATCTTTAATTGAATTCTTGGGGTCGATTCATTTGTAATGGTTGTTAATTTTCCGACTTGTCGGGATTTTAAAGGAGGCTCGATATCAACTGACCCGAAGCTACAGTTGATCCCTAGTGGTTTCCCTGGCGTTGAGGTGGGCCTGGAATGTTAGGTCTATTTGGTTCTCTTATCTTAGGACAATTATTAGATTTGTGACCTATCTCACGGCAAGAATAACAAATAGGGGGTTGTGCCTGTTCTAGATTCTGGCGTTGAAATTTGCGACAAGTAGACTGAGTGTGGCCTCGAAATCCACAAAAATTGCAAGTCATCAAAGGTTGTGAGGGATGGAGAATCACTAGAAGGTCTTGAAAAGGACGAAGTAAAATTCCTAGGTTTATTCGGAAATCTCGAAAATTGCTGAGTGTTGTTGTCGTTACTACCAAAACGTGAGAGAGAATAATTCCAATTCTTTTCGCGATTAAAAGTGGGGGTTTGGAAAGAAACCTGTTTACGAAATGGTGTGTTGGGAGTGTATGAAACGCCATCTTTTGCATCAAATTGCAGTTTTTTCACGGCCTGTGTTAGTTCATGAAGATCATTTTTAATCTCATCGCTTTTGTTTTTGGGTTCTTCCACCTGCCGATTTCCGAGACGAATGTTGGCTACTGCATTAGTCATAAGTTCTTTCTGATCAATTATGATTTGTTTAATTTCTTTTAATTCAGCATCTTTAGATTCGTAAGACCCGTCTATTTTCCTAATAAACTCGTTCTTATCGCGGTCGGTTTCTAATGCTTCTAATCGAAGGGCATAAACGCGAGTTGATGCTACAAGGTCATTGAAATCTTTAAACTCTTTATATTTCACTTTCGACTGTAATTTAGAATCCAATCCCTCAATGAATTTTTGTATCAAAATAACCGTAAACGACTTTTCGCCATAGCCCATGGGATACGCACGTTTAAAAATTTCCTGCAAACGATGGGCATAATCTACAATTTTCTCTCCTGGCTTACGTTTTGCTTTATTAAACTTTTTAAGATATAAATCTGCATTTTCATGACCATGAAAGTGATCAAGCAAGGATTCCTTAATGGAAGCATAGTCGTCTAGATTTTCTTTTAAAATGGCCTGGATAACCGAAAATGCTCGATCAGTAAATTTTGCACGTAACATCTGAATTATTTTTTCATTTGACCATCCAGATCCATCTACTATACTTTCAAAAGATTCCAGCCAAGAGTCAAAACGGGTAATTGGGCTTCCAGAAAAAGAAGGAAGTAATTGCAAACGAGAGAAGGTATGTTGATTGTTTTGGAAATCATCCAGATCTTTAACAGTAGCTGCTCTAGTGTGGGAAAGAGAGTACGCCATTTTGCTATTTGGATTGGGAAATTGGGAGGTTAAACTTCTCTTTTGCGGATTCTGAATGAGTTTTGGAATGCTAACTGGAATTGTTCCAGATACCAAAAAATTGTTTGTAGCTGATACGACTTCTGTTCCAAGAAAAGGTGTCGTCGATTTGGGTACCGATTGAGTTATTGCTGGATGTGACGCTAGTCTCTGTGTGGTGATGGCCTTGGACGTCATCTGGGTCTCGACTGCTGTAGTGCTTGGTTTTGTTGGCTTGTGGTATTCAATGGTAACAATTGTCTCAAGTTTGTTTTGGTTTGGATTAGCGTTTGTTTGATGTTCTCCGCCAACTGCACGTTGTTTGGTCTGATGACTGCTGGGAAGTTGTCCAGTTTTGTCAGAAGTAATTTTATTTCCGGGGTCAGTGGTTCCAATAGCGTAAGTAACTGAAGGTTTTTTAGGTATAGGACAAGATTGTGAATTTCCGCCAGAAACGTTTGTTGGTGGGTTAGTAGTAGACGTTCCAAATGGAAGGCAAACTCTTTCAGTTCCAGAATTAGGTGGGAGGTAAGTTCTCTTACGTCGCTTCCCGTGATCTGCACATTCGGAAATATAGCACAAACGATCTTGTTTTTCGTTTGAGTTAGTTTCCTTAAGTCGGTGATGTTGTAACTCTGTCCGAAGAGGAAGGTCAGAAACTGCCTCGCATATGTCGTGAAAATTGCCGTTAGTTCGGACGCCTGCTGTTCCGTTTTCTTCGTCTTCTTCGTCCGTATGGTGAGTTTCACCTCTAGAATCGCCGTCAAATATTTCAGAAGAGACGTTGGTTTCTTCCACTCCGTTATCTGCGGATTGTTCGGATAAAGATATGTCAATTGGATGTCCTTTAGCAACCAGATTAGTTGGGTCCGGATCTTCGGGTCGTTCGACTGGAAATCCGCTTCTCTCTCCTTCAGGCTCCTGATGGCTAGTATTAGGGATGGCAACCTGCTCGTCTGAATCTGGAAAATCTTCTCCTGATTCTTCGTGATCTCGTGGTATAGGTGGTGAAGACTCAGTGTCAACTGTTTTTCCATTAGTTGTGTTCTTTCTCTTGAAAAAACTTAAAATTGTGCTCGAGAGAGAACTGGTTTTTGACGTAGATTTGGGAGTAGGATTAACGGGTGACAATTTTGACGTAAACTTAGCTAAAAGGAAAGTTGATTGAGACACGGATGTTACCTTAGTAATATTCTTAGCGCGGGGTTTTCTAGAGTTAATGTTAGCTAACCCTGGGACAGCCACATACGCCACATTCGTTCAGTTTCTTTAACTGAGTGTCATCTTGTTTTACTTTGGGTTTAAAAATGGGTGATGCAGATTTTTTAACAGCCTCAATTGTTTTCTCTGACACTTTACCTCCTTGAAATTGATCTGGGATAGCAGTGGTTTTGGGGACAATGGGTTTTATAATAGGAGAACGCAAAAGTTTAGGGCCGCCAGTAATAACATCGTCAATCACTGTGGTTGAGTTCGAAAAATCGCAACCACCATTATGTAAAGCATTCTCCCTCTCGGGTGAATGGCTTTACGAATTAAGACAATTTGTTGTGTAAATAAACTCAGATGCGTATTTACCCACAATGATGATTATGTATTACTAAGCTGAGGCCAAAGGTTTACAAAACGAGTAAGGATACATGAAAGCGAGTCCAATAGGGAAACTGAGCGTGATATTCGAGACAAAGTAATTTGATCTTACCGTGGTAGCGCGGGCGTACAAGCGTGAGGGAATAATAGGAGAAAAACGGGGAACAATACTACTTGCCGACACGTATAGTATTTGGAGTACGTGTTGAGAAGATAATTCGAATACACACGATGCTCGGGGAGGAAAGAAGAACAAAATAAGTTGGAGGAATAACTAATGGATTAAAATGAATAAGCTAACACATCAAGATAAAAGTCTACTGTTCAAGAGTGACAATTCAAGCTAAATGCGACTGAACGTCTTGCAAGCTGATACTTGTCTGACTCTTGTCAGAAAGTGGGTTCACCATGAAACGTCGCATCTTCGCGTGTGGCGTGATGTTCGTGACGCGTAGGTGCGTCACACGCGTGAGTCAGAACCCGGAAGTTTTATTTAGGTCAACATGGTTGCACATGAAGCAACTAGCAAATACGTTTGTAATAGTGAATAAGAATATAATGTGAATATAAAATAAGCATAAGCAAATAGATCATATTGTGGGTATCTTGCAAAGGTATATATATTTTGATGGCTTCGTTACACAAGTATATTTGATTCTGTTTACATGTAGAAGTATAAACTCATAATATAACAGTGTATTGACATTGAATACAAGTATATTCTATACTGTTTACATATAGAAGTAAAAACTCATGGTATCACAGTGTATTCACATTGAATACAAGTATATTTGATTCTGTTTACATGTAGAAGTATAAAATCATAATATAACAGTGTATTCACATTGAATACAAGTATATTTGATTCTGTTTACATATAGAAGTAAAAACTCATGGTATCACAGTGTATTCACATTGAATACAAGTATATTTGATTCTGTTTACATGTAGAAGTATAAAGCCATAATATAACATTGGATTCACATTGAATACAAGTATATTTGATTCTGTTTAAATGTAGAAGTATAAACTCATAATATAACAGTGTATTCACATTGAATACAAGTATATTTGATTCCGTTTACATGTAGAAGTATAAACTCATAATATAACAGTGTATTCACATTGAATACAAGTATATTTGATCCTGTTTACATATATAAGTAAAAACTCATGGTATCACAGTGTATTCACATTGAATACAAGTATATTTGATTCTGTTTACATGTAGAAGAATAAACTCATAATATAACAGTGTATTAACATTGAATACAAGTATATTTGATTCTGTTTACATGTGGAAGTCTAAACTCATAATATAACAGTTTATTCACATTGAATACAAGTATATTTGATTTTGTTTACATATAGAAGTAAAAACTCATGGTATAACAGTGTATTCACATTGAATACAAGTATATTTGATTCTGTTTACATGTAGAAGTATAAACTCATAATATAACAGTGTATTCACATTGAATACAAGTATATTCTATACTGTTTACATATAGAAGTAAAAACTCATGGTATCACAGTGTATTCACATTGAATACAAGTATATTTGATTCTATTTACATGTAGAAGTATAAACTCATAATATAACAGTGTATTCACATAGAATACAAGTATATTTGATCCTGTTTACGTATAGAAGTAAAAACTCATGGTATCACAGTGTATTCACATTGAATACAAGTATATTTGATTCTGTTTACATGTAGAAGTATAAACTCATTATATAACAGTGTATTTACAAAGAATACAAGTATTTTGATCCTGTTTACATATAGAAGTAAAAACTCATGGTATCATAGTGTATTCACATTGAATACAAGTATATTTGATTCTGTTTACATGTAGAAGTATAAACTCATAATATAACAGTGTATTCACATTGAATACAAGTATATTTGATTCTGTTTACATATAGAAGTAAAAACTCATGGTATAACAGTGTATTCACATTAAATACAAGTATATTTGATCCTGTTTATATATAGAAGTAAAAACTCATGGTATCACAGTGTATTCACATTGAATACAAGTATATTTGATTCTGTTTACATGTATAAGTATAAAATCATAATATAACAGTGTATTCACATTGAATACAAGTATATTTGATTCTGTTTACATGTAGAAGTATAAAGCCATAATATAACAGTGGATTCACATTGAATACAAGTATATTTGATTCTTTTTACATATAGAAGTAAAAACCCATGGTATCACAGGGTATTCAGATTAAATACAAGTATATTTGATCCTGTTTACATATAGAAGTTAAAACTTATAGCATCACAGTGTATTCACATTGAATACAAGTATATTTGATCCTGTTTACATGTAGAAGTATAAACTCATAATATAACAGTGTATTCACATTAAATACAAGTATATTTGATCCTGTTTACATATAGAAGTAAAAACTCATGGTATCACAGTGTATACACATTGAATACAAGTATATTTGATTCTGTTTACATGTATAAGTATAAACTCATAATATAACAGTGTATTCACATTGAATACAAGTATATTTGATTCTGTTTACATGTAGAAGTATAAAGCCATAATATAACAGTGGATTCACATTGAATTCAAGTATATTTGATTCTGTTTACATGTAGAAGAATAACCTCATAATATAACAGTGTATTCCCATTGAATACAAGTATATTTGATCCTGTTTACATATAGAATTAAAAACTCATGGTATCACAGTGTATTCACATTGAATACAAGTATATTTGATTCTGTTTACATGTAGAAGTATAAACTCATAGTATAACAGTGTATTCACATTGAATACAAGAATATTCTATACTGTTTACATATAGAAGTAAAAACTCATGGTATCACAGTGTATTCACATTGAATACAATTATATTTGATTCTATTTACATGTAGAAGTATAAACTCATAATATAACAGTGTATTCACATAGAATACAAGTATATTTGATCCTGTTTACATATAGAAGTAAAAACTCATGGTATCACAGTGTATTCACATTGAATACAAGTATATTTGATTCTGTTTACATGTAGAAGTATAAACTCATAATATAACAGTGTATTCACATTGAATACAAGTATATTTGATCCTGTTTACATATAGAAGTAAAAACTCGTGGTATCACAGTTTATTCACATTGAATACAAGTAAATTTAATTCTTTTTACATGTAGAAGTATAAACTCATAATATAACAAAGTATTCAAATTGAATACAAGTATATTTGATCCTTTTTACATATAGAAGTAAAAACTCATGGTATCACAGTGTATTTTCATTGAATACAAGTATATTTGATTCTGTTTACATGTAGAAGTATAAACTCATAATATAACAGTGTATTCACATTAAATACAAGTATATTTGATCCTGTTTACATATAGAAGTAAAAACTCATGGTATCACAGTGTATTCACATTGAATACAAGTATATTTGATTCTGTTTACATGTAGAAGTATAAACTCATAATATAACAGTGTATTCACATTGAATACAAGTATATTTGATCCTGTTTACATATAGAAGTAAAAACCCATGGTATCACAGGGTATTCAGATTGAATAAAAGTACATTTGATTCTGTTTGCATACAGAAGTATAAACTCAAGATAAAACAGTGTATTCACATTGAATACAAGTATATTTGATCCTGTTTACATATAGAAATAAAAACTCATGGTATCACAGTATATTCACATTGAATACAAGTATATTTGATTCTGTTTTCATGTAAAAGTAAAAACTCGTTGTATAACAGTGTATTCACATTGAATACAAGTATATTTGATTTTGTTTTCTTGTAGAAGTAAAAACTCATAATATAACAGTGTATTCAAATTGAATACAAGTATATTTGATTCTGTTTACATGTAGAAGTAAAAACTCATGGTATAACAGTGTATTTACATTGAATACAAGTATATTTGATACTGTTTACATATAGAAGTAAAAACTCATGGCATCACAGTGTATTCACATTGAATTCAAGTATATTTGATCCTGTTTACATATAGAAGTGAAAACTCATGGTATCACAGTGTATTCTCGTTGAATACAAGTATATTTGATTCTGTTTACATGTAGAAGTATAAACTCATAATATAACAGTATATTCACATTGAATACAAGTATATTTGATCCTGTTCACAAATAGGAGTAAAAATTCATGGCATCACAGTGTATTCACATTGAATACCAGTATATTCGATCCTGTTTACATATAGAAGTTAAAACTCATGGTATCACAGTGTATTCACATTGAATACAAGTATATTTGATCCTGTTTACATATAGAAGGTAAAACTCATGGTATCACAGTGTATTCACATTGAATAGTAGTATATTTCATCCTGTTTACATGTAGAAGTATAAACTCATAATATAACAGTGTATTCACATTGAATACAAGTATATTTGATTCGGTTTACATATAGAAGTATAAACTCATAATATAACAGTGTATTCACATTGAATACAAGTATACTTGATTCTGTTTACATGTAGAAGTTAAAACTAATGGTATCACAGTGTATTCCCATTGAATACAAGTATATGTGATCCTGTTTACATATAGGAGTAAAAACTCATGGTATCACAGTGTATTCACATTGAAACAAGTATATTTGGTTCTGTTTACATGTAGAAGTATAAACTCATAATATAACAGTGTATTCACATTGAATACAAGTATATTTGATTCTTTTTACATATAGAAGTAAAAACTCATGGTATAACAGTGTATTCACATTGACTACAAGTATATTTGATCCTGTTTACATATAGAAGTAAAAACTCATGGTATCACAGTGTATTCACATTGAATACAAGTATATTTGATTCTGTTTACATGTAGAAGTATAAGTTCATAATATAACAGTGTATTCACATTGAATACAAGTGTATTTGATCCAGTTTACATATAGAAGTTAAAACTCATGGTATCACAGTGTATTCACATAGAATACAAGTATATTTGATCCTGTTTACATATAGAAGTAAAAACTCATGGTATAACAGTGTATTCACAATTTCACATTGAATACAAGTATATTTGATTCTGTTTACATGTAGAAGTATAAGTTCGTAATATAACAGTGTATTCACATTGAATACAAGTGTATTTGATCCAGTTTACATATAGAAGTTAAAACTCATGGTATCACAGTGTATTCACATAGAATACAAGTATATTTGATCCTGTTTACATATAGAAGTAAAAACTCATGGTATAACAGTGTATTCACAATTTCACATTGAATACAAGTATATTTGATCCTGTTTACATATAGAAGTAAATACTCATGGTATCACAGTGTATTCACATTGAATACAAGTATATTTGATTCTGTTTACATTTAGAAGTATAAATTTATAATATAACAGTGTATTCACATTGAATACAAGTATATTTGATTCTGTTTACATGTAGAAGTATAAACTCATAATATAAAAGTGTATTCACATTGAATACAAGTATATTTGATCCTGTTAACATATAGAAGTAAAATCTCATGGTATAACAGTGTATTCACAATGAATACAAGTATATTTGATTCTATTTACATGTAGAAGTATAAACTCATAATATAAGAGTGTATTCACATTGAATACAAGTATATTTGATTCTGTTTACATATAGAAGTAAAAACACATGGTATATTAGTGTATTCACATTGAATACAAGTATATTTGATCCTGTTTACATATAGAAGTAAAAACTCATGGTATCACAGTGTATTCACATTGAATACAAGTATATTTGATTCTGTTTACATGTAGAAGTATAAATTCATAGTATAACAGTGTATTCACAATGAATACAAGTATATTTGATCCTGTTTAAATATAGAAGTTAGGACACATGGTATCACAGTGTATTCACATTGAATACTAGTATATTTCATCCTGTTTACATGTAGAAGTATAAACTCAAAATATAACATTGTATTCACATTGAATACAGGTATATTTGATTCTGTTTACATGTAGAAGTATAAACTCATAATATAACAGTGTATTCAGATTGACTACAAGTATATTTGATTCTGTTTAAATATAGAAGTAAAAACTCATGGTATCACAGTGTATTTTCATTGAATACAAGTATATTTGATTCTGTTTACATGTAGAAGTATAAACTTATTATATAACAGTGAATTCACATTGAATACAAGTATATTTGATTCTGTTTACATGTAGGAGTATAAGTTCATAATATAACAGTGTATTCACATTGAATACAAGTATATTTGATTCTGTTTACATGTAGAAGTATAAACTCATAATATAACAGTGTTTTCACATTGAATACAAGTATATTTGATTTTGTTTACATGTAGAAGTATAAACTCATAATATAACAGTTTATTCACATTGAATACAAGTATATTTGATTCTGTTTACATGTAGAAGTATAAATTCATAGTATAACAGTGTATTCTTATTGAATACAAGTATATTTGATCCTGTTTAAATATAGAAAATAGGACACATGGTATCACAGTGTATTCACATTGAATACTAGTATATTTAATCCTGTTTACATGTAGAAGTATAAACTCAAAATATAACAGTGTATTCACATTGAATACAGGTATATTTGATTCTGTTTACATGTAGAAGTATAAACTCAATATAACAGTGTATTCACATTGACTACAAGTATATTTGATTCTGTTTACATATAGAAGTAAAAACTCATGGTATCACAGTGTATTTTCATTGAATACAAGTATATTTGATTCTGTTTACATTTAGAAGTATAAACTTATTATAAAACAGTGAATTCACATTGAATACAAGTATATTTGATTCTGTTTACATGTAGGAGTATAAGTTCATAATATAACAGTGTAGTCACATTGAATACAAGTATATTTGATTCTGTTTACATGTAGAAGTATAAACTCATAATATAACAGTGTTTTCACATTGAATACAAGTATATTTGATTTTGTTTACATGTAGAAGTATAAACTCATAATATAACAGTGTATTCACATTGAATACAAGTATATTTGATTCTGTTTACATGTAGAAGTATAAATTCATAGTATAATAGTGTATTCACATTGAATACAAGTATATTTGATCCTGTTTAAATATAGAAAATAGGACACATGGTATCACAGTGTATTCACATTGAATACTAGTATATTTAATCCTGTTTACATGTAGAAGTATAAACTCAAAATATAACAGTGTATTCACATTGAATACATGTTTATTTGATTCTGTTTACATGTAGAAGTATAAACTCATAATATAACAGTGTATTCACATTGACTACAAGTATATTTGATTCTGTTTACATATAGAAGTAAAAACTCATGGTATCACAGTGTATTTTCATTGAATACAAGTATATTTGATTATGTTTACATGTAGAAGTATAAACTTATTATATAACAGTGAATTCACATTGAATACAAGTATATTTGATTCTGTTTACATGTAGGAGTATAAGTTCATAATATAACAGTGTATTCACATTGAATACAAGTATATTTGATTCTGTTTACATGTAGAAGTATAAACTCATAATATAACAGTGTTTTCACATTGAATACAAGTATATTTGATTTTGTTTACATGTAGAAGTATAAACTCATAATATAACAGTGTATTCACATTGAATACAAGTATATTTGATTCTGTTTACATGTAGAAGTATAAATTCATAGTATAACAGTGTATTCACATTGAATACAAGTATATTTGATCCTGTTTAAATACAGAAGATAGGACACATGGTATCACAGTGTATTCACATGGAATACTAGTATATTTCATCCTGTTTACATGTAGAAGTATAAACTCAAAATATAACAGTGTATTCACATTGAATACAGGTATATTTGATTCTGTTTACATGTAGAAGTATAAACTCATAATATAACAGTGTATTCACATTGACTACAAGTATATTTGATTCTGTTTACATATAGAAGTAAAAACTCATGGTATCACAGTGTATTTTCATTGAATACAAGTATATTTGATTCTGTTTACATTTAGAAGTATAAACTTATTATAAAACAGTGAATTCACATTGAATACAAGTATATTTCATCCTGTTTACATGTAGAAGTATAAACTCAAAATATAACAGTGTATTCACATTGAATACAGGTATATTTGATTCTGTTTACATGTAGAAAAATAAACTCATAATATAACAGTGTATTCACATTGACTACAAGTATATTTGATTCTGTTTACATATAGAAGTAAAAACTCATGGTATCACAGTGTATTTTCATTGAATACAAGTATATTTGATTCTGTTTACATTTAGAAGTATAAACTTATTATAAAACAGTGTATTCACATTAAATAAAAGTATATTTGATGCTGTTTACATATAGAAGTAAAAACTCATGGTATAACAGTGTATTCACATTGAATACAAGTATATTTGATGCTGTTTACATAGAGAAGTAAAAACTCATGGTATAACAGTGTATTCACATTGAATACAAGTATATTCCATGCAGTTTACATATAGAAGTAAAAACTCATGGTATAACAGTGTATTCACATTGAATACAAGTATATTTGATTCTGTTTACATGTAGAAGTATAAATTCATAGTATAACAGTGTATTCACATTGAATACAAGTATATTTGATCCTGTTTAAATATAGAAAATAGGACACATGGTATCACAGTGTATTCACATTGAATACTAGTATATTTAATCCTGTTTACATGTAGAAGTATAAACTCAAAATATAACAGTGTATTCACATTGAATACATGTATATTTGATTCTGTTTACATGTAGAAGTATAAACTCATAATATAAGAGTGTATTCACATTGACTACAAGTATATTTGATTCGGTTTACATATAGAAGTAAAAACTTATGGTATCACAGTGTATTTTCATTGAATATGTAAAGCATCCTCCCTCTCGGGTGGATGACTTTACGGATTAAGACAAATATATTACCACGGAACTCGGAGACGTTTACCCACAATGATGACAGTGTATTATTAGACTAGGCCCTAAGAATTACACGGGAAAGGACATACAATATGACAAGAAAGGGGATAACGAGCCAAACCATAACGACCAATAGAATAAGGGCAATTTGGAAGCTTACCGATGTAGCGCGAGCGTTACGGGAGCGCACGTTGGTAAAACGATACGAAGTGGCTCGGCGTAGCGAGAGCGGGACACGGTGGAAAACAGACACGAGATGGAGAAGATTGGAAATACAATTCAGATAGGCATTTACGGAAACAGGTAGTCGGAGAAACACTTGTAAGAGAAAACACTAAGGCAAGTTAGGTGTCGAACTAGTGTTGTTGAAGGCAACTGAACATTTAGCGGGCTGCTAGCTGTCTGATCTTTCTTAGATTTTGAGTTCACCAAGAAACCTCGCATCTCGTCAAAGTGGCGTGATGCTGTTGACGTGTCGCTATGTCGCGAGCGCAGCCAATCAGAAGGTGTTTGTTTAATGGCTTGATTGGCGTCGCGCGTGTAACCAATCACGGAAGTTTGTTTAGTGGCGTGATAATGCGTCGCACGTGTGAGTCAGACAGCAGGTGTTCAATTGGGTCAACGCTAAGATGTCTATGACAAATGGTTACTATGCGGATTACGATATTCGAATATCATGCAAAAGAAGAGTAAATGCAAGAGAGTAAAATGTAGACATAATTATATACCAAGGGAGAGTAAACATAATATTATAAGAATGCGGGTGTCATAAGATGTATTTGTAGGCCTTCGTTACAAATACAAGTATATTTGATTCTGTTTACATGTAGAAGTATAAACTTATTATATAACAGTGAATTCACATTGAATACAAGTATATTTGATTCTGTTTACATGTAGGAGTATAAGTTCATAATATAACAGTGTATTCACATTGAATACAAGTATATTTGATTCTGTTTACATGTAGAAGTATAAACTCATAATATAACAGTGTTTTCACATTGAAAACAAGTATATTTGATTTTGTTTACATGTAGAAGTATAAACTCATAATATAACAGTGTATTCACATTGAATACAAGTATATTTGATTCTGTTTACATGTAGAAGTATAAATTCATAGTATAACAGTGTATTCACATTGAATACAAGTATATTTGATCCTGTTTAAATATAGAAGTTAGGACACATGGTATCACAGTGTATTCACATGGAATACTAGTATATTTCATCCTGTTTACATGTAGAAGTATAAACTCAAAATATAACAGTGTATTCACATTGAATACAGGTATATTTGATTCTGTTTACATGTAGAAGTATAAACTCATAATATAACAGTGTATTCACATTGACTACAAGTATATTTGATTCTGTTTACATATAGAAGTAAAAACTCATGGTATCACAGTGTATTTTCATTGAATACAAGTATATTTGATTCTGTTTACATTTAGAAGTATAAACTTATTATAAAACAGTGAATTCACATTGAATACAAGTATATTTGATTCTGTTTACATGTAGGAGTATAAATTCATAATATAACAGTGTATTCACATTGAATACAAGTATATTTGATTCTGTTTACATGTAGAAGTATAAACTAATAATATAACAGTGTTTTCACATTGAATACAAGTATATTTGATTCTGTTTACATTTAGATGTATAAACTCGTGGTATAGCAGTGTATATTTGAATATAAACACGAAATCAACATTTGATTCAACGTTTACTTAGAACCGGTATTTCCAAGTACTTCGGAACGTTTGCCTATCGTCTGTTCTTCTCCCTTTCCTTTGTGGAGGAGAATTATCTCTCTTAGTGTCTCCTGAGTCCTCTTAAGAGACCTACCTTTTGATTCAGAAGGCTACCAAGTTTACAACTTGAAGTCAGTAAAAATTTTCTTAAAGCGTACAAAAGTGTGTATTTTGTCTCATCGTTTTCTTTCATAATTCAACAGGTTATGGGCCCAGAGAATTATTTGTTTTTTTTGTTTAATTTACAAATTTGTAAGTGATGGCGGCATATTCTTCAAAAGATGTTAGTCACATTAAAAAGTTTGATGGAACAGATTTTTCGTTCTGGAAATTTCAAGTGGAGTTGGTACTAGAACAGCATCAATTTTTGAGTTTTATTGAAGGTCATGAAATCTGCCCCTTGCCTGATGTCCAAGAAGAACTAATTGCTAATCAAGACGCAATCACTTTATGGAAGTCCAAAGATGTTGCAGCCCGTTCGTGTTTAATCAGCACAATTGAAGATTCCTGCAAAAGAAGTTTGTTAAACTGTCGCACAGCGGCTGAAATGTGGACAAGGTTAACTGTTCAGTATCAGCAAAATGTAGCTGTGAGTAAGCATATTCTTTGCAATCAATACCATCAATATGCCTTTGAACCCGGTAATTCATTAATGGCACACATCTCTACCATTGAAGGCATGGCAATTCAACTGAGAGATTTAGGAGTGAAAATTGGTGCTACGCAATTAATGACTAAGATTCTTCTTACTCTTACACCCAGTTTTCAAAGTTTTCAGTCTGCCTGGGATCTTTTACCAGATCAAGAAAAAAACACGGCCACTCTGACATCGAAGCTTGTTTTAGCCGAAACAATGAATAAGCATTTTGGTGGCAACACTGAAAAAGATCAAGCATTTTTAAACAAACGAACAGGTTCATCACCTCCCAAATCTCGCGGTTTGTTTGCAAAACTTTTTTGTTCTGTTTGTGGGTATGGAACTCATTCTACTACCACTTGTCGTACTCGTAAGCGTAAATGGAACCAAACTACTGATGTCCCGCCTTCAAACAACAGTGAAAAACAACCTTCAGGTAGCAGTGACAAACAGGAAAAATGTACTTATTGTACCTGGGAAAATCATCGTGTTGAGGATTGTTCAATTAGATTTAAGCATGAACGGCGACTGAAGAAATCAAAGGATCGAAGCGGTTATGCTTCTAAAAAAGAGGAAGATCCGAATATTGATCGGCATCACAACAACGACACTTTGGCGTTTCCAGCGTATTCGTCTGCCTCTTCTAGACGGTCTGGATCAACTTTATTTGTAGCTGATTCCGAAGCTACTGATCATATGAGTGATCAGTTGCATATCTTCAACGTTTTTACAGCTGTTACACCTGGAGATTGGAAAATAAAGGGAATTGGAACTAATTCAGCACTACAAGTTCACGGATACGGCACAGTTAAAATTCGTAATAAAGTAGATGGCATCTGGTATGATGGTATTTTGGAAAAAGTCCTGTATGTGCCTAACTTGGGAATCACCCTCTTTTCAATCGGGACAGCAGCTGATCTTGGCTGTGTTGTATCTTTTAAGCTTAACAGTTTGCTGAAAAAAGCTCGTTTGCCCAGCACATTATCATCGGACCAATGTCGAGGCCGACTGGCGTATTTATGTTCCTCTCACAACTTGGCATCTACGTTTGGGGCATATCAGCACAACAATTATCAAGTTAATGGAGTCAACAAATTGTGTTATTGGTTTACAATGGTCAAAATCAGAAGAACATCCAGTACAGCAATGTGAAGGATGCGCGTACGGCAAGAGTCAACGGCTGCCTTTTCCAACTTCCGGACACATCAAAGCTACCGAAATTGGTCATCTCATTCACTCGGATCTGTGTGGTCCAATGAGTGTAGCATCACCAAGTGGGGCTGTTTATTTTTTTATTTTCAAAGATGACTGCACTGGTTTTAGAGTTTTATATTTTTTAACTCACAAATCACAGGTGTTTCATTATTTTCAACTCTACTCAGCTCGACTTACTACAGAAACTAATCAACACGTAAAGATTTTTAGATCGGATAATGGAGGCGAGTTTACTAGCAGTGAATTTTCAAATTTTCTGAGCAAAGAAGGGATCAGACATGAAACTAGTGCGCCGCATACCCCGGAGCAGAATGGAGTAGCCGAACGTGAAAACCGGATCGTCATGGAGTCGGCGAGGAGTCTATTGCATGCAGAAGCCGTTCCTCTTGAACTTTGGGCTGAAGCCGTGGCATGCGCGGTTTATTGTCTCAATCGTGCCTTGAGTACCAACAACACCACCTGTACACCTTTTGAAGAATGGTACAAAAAGAAACCAACTATTTCTCATCTTAGAATTTTTGGTACAAAGGCATATGTTCATATCCCTGGGGTGGAACGTAAAAAACATGACGCAAAGAGTAAACTTTGCATTTTTGTTGGTTATAGTGATACTCAGAAAGCCTATCGTTTTTGGTGTCAGGAGACAAGAAAAATAGTAATCAGTAGAGACGCTATTTTTTGTGAAAAAGACGAAACTGTTTTTCCTGCCAATCCGCTTTTTCCAGAGAAAATCAGCAACGAACTCCCTCCGTCCACTTCATTTCTACCGAAGAGAAAGAAGGGCGTTTTTCCTCCATCTGAAATCAAAAAAGAAGTTCCGTCTCCGGGGAATCGCCGAAATCCAGCCAGAGTGAGACATCAAGCAGTTCCAAGAAGTTCGCTTCATGCTTTAAGTGCAGAAACTACAACTACAGAACCACTAACCTACGACGATGCTATCTCGTCACCAGATTTTTTGCTCTGGGAACAAGCTATGGAGGAGGAGATGGCAGCACTCAATCCCAATCATACCTGGACATTGACTACCTTGCCCAGAGGTCGTTCGGCAGTAAAGTGCCACTGGATATACAAGCTTAAACACCGAGTTGATGGTTCTATCGAAAGATGCAAAGCTCGCTTGGTTGCTAAAGGATTTTCCCAACGTCCGGGAATTGATTACGATTAAACGTTTTCTCCAGTAGTCAAGTACGATTCCTTGCGTACTATTTTAGCAGTTACAGCTGCAGAAGATCTGAAATTATATCAACTAGATGTGACCACAGCTTTTCTTCATGGTGTTTTGAAAGAAGAAGTCTACCTTACCCAACCAGAAGGCCGTGTCATCTCTGGACAAGAAACTCAAGTTTATCGTCTTCACAAAAGCCTGTACGGTTTGAAACAGGCGTCGCGAAATTGGAATGAGAAATTTGATGAATTTTTGATCAAATTTGGACTTGTCCCTAGTCAAGCCGATTCGTGTGTCTATTTTCTTCGAAAGAATGCAGAGATTACTATTGTAAGCATCTGAGTAGACGATGGTTTGGTGGCAAGCAGCATTAAGAAAATTGTCTCGGAAATCATTGAGTATTTACAGCTCCATTTCAAAATTGTATCAAGACCGGCTGATTTATTTGTTGGCCTCCTGATTAACAGAAACCGTGACAAGAAGTATCTGCATCTCTCACAGCCAAATTACATCAACAAAATCTTGTCCAAATTTTGTATGCAGGATTGTCACTCTAAAACTACACCAGCCGATCCATTCAATAGACTGATCAAAAATTCTTCAACTGCAGATTCAAGCAAGTTGTTCCCTTTTCAAGAAGCGGTCGGCAGTCTCTTATATTGCATGATCACTACAAGACCTGATATCAGCTATGCAGTGGGCCAAGTGGCTCAGTTCACTACCAGTCCTGGAAAGTCCCATTGTGAGGCTGTAAAACGTATACTTTCCTATCTAAAGGGAACAATCACTTACGGTTTACGTTTTCAGAAGACTCAGTCAAATGGAATTTTGTTAGCATTCACGGACGCCGATTATGCTGGTGACTTGGATTCCCGAAGATCTACAACTGGCTATGTGATGACACTGAACGCCGGATCGGTGGCTTGGGGTAGCATCAAACAAAAAAGTGTAGCGCTCTCTACTACAGAAGCAGATTATAACGCTGCCTGCCACACCGCAAAGGAGATAGTTTGGATGCGCAATCTGCTTCATGAGATTGGTTTTGAGCAAGTTGATTCAACCACTTTGTTCTGCGACAACCAAAGTGCTGTTCGTCTTGTTTTCAATCCTGAATTTCACAAGCGAACTAAGCACATCGACGTTCAACATCACTTTATTCGTGAAAAGCAGAATGATGGATCTCTTCACATGCAGTACTTGTCTACAGAAGAACAGCTTGTGGATTTATTTACTAAACCCCTTCCCGGCACACGTTTCAAAAAATTACGCCGGGAAATTGGTGTTGAAGATTTATCAGTTTAAATATGGTCTAACATTTTTTTACTCATGATGTAAACCTATTCTTCAAACTCTTATGCTTGCTTAAGCGATTTGTTTTCTTCCTTCTAAAACTTAGAAGAAGTATTATTTCTGACTGAAGATTCATCATCAGTTCTCACATTTAAATCTTATGTTTTTTCCTTCTAAACCTAGAAGAAGTAATTAACTTCTAATTCAATACCGAATTGTCTCATAAAAACGTATTCCTTGTTTAAGGGAGGGTGTTGAATATAAACACGGAATCAATATTTGATTCGACGTTTACTTAGAACCGGTATTTCCAAGTACTTCGGAACGTTTGCCTATCGTCTGTTCTACTCCCTTTTCTTTGTGGAGGAGAAGTATCTCTCTTAGTGTCTCCTGAGTCCTCTTAAGATTCACCTTTTGATTCAGAAGGCTACCAAGTTTACAACTTAAAGTCAATACAAATTTACTTCAAGCGTACAAAAGTGTGTATTTTGTCTCTTCGTTTTCTCTCATAATTCAACAGTATTCACATTGAATACAAGTATATTTGATCCTGTTTACATATAGAAGTTAAAACACATGGTATCACAGTGTTTTCAAATTACATACTAGTATATTTGATCCTGTTTACATGTAGAAGTATAAACTCATAATATAACAGTGTATTCACATTGAATACAAGTATATTGGATTCTGTTTACATGTAGAAGTATAAACTCATAATATAACAGTGTATTCACATTGAATACAGGTATATTTTATCCTGTTTACATATAGAGGTATAAACTCATAATATAACAGTGTATTCACATTGAATACAAGTATATTTGATTCTGTTTACATGTAGAAGTATAAACTCATGGTATAACAGTGTATTCACATTGAATACAAGTATATTTGATCCTGTTTACATATAGAAGTTAAAACACATGATATCAAAGTGTATTGACATTGAATACTAGTATATTTCATCCTGTTTACATGTAGAATTATAAACTCATAATAAAACAGTGTATTCACATTGAATATAAGTATATTTGATCCTGTTTACACATAGAAGTAAAAACTCCTGGTATCATAATGTATTCACATTGAATACAAGTATATTTGATCCTGTTTACATATAGAAGTTAAAACACATGGTATCACTGTGGTTTCACATTGAATACTAGTATATTTGATCCTGTTTACATGTAGATGTATAAACTCATAATATAACAGTGTATTCACATTGAATACAAGTATATTTGATTCTGTTTACATGTAGAAGTATAAACTCATAGTATAACAGTGTATTCACATTGAATACAAGTATATTTGATCCTGTTTACATATAGAAGTAAAAATTCATGGTATCACAGTGTATTCACATTGAATACAAGTATATTTGATCCTGTTTACATATAGAAGTATAAACTCATAATATAAAAGTGTATTCACATTGAATATAAGCATATTTGATCCTGTTTACATATAGAAGTAAAAACTCATGGTATCACAGTGTATTCACATTGAATACAAGTATATTTGATTCTGTTTGCATCTAGAAGTATAAACTCATAATATAACAGTGTATTCACATTGAATACAAGTATATTTGATTCTGTTTACATATAGAAGTAAAAACTCATGGTATAACAGTGTATTCACATTGAATACAAGTATATTCGATCCTGTTTACATATAGAAGTATTAACTCATAATATAACAGTGTATTCACATTGAATATAAGTATATTTGATCCTGTTTACATATAGAATTAAAAACTCATGGTATCACAGTGTATTCACATTGAATACAAGCATATTTGATTCTGTTTACATCTAGAAGTATAAACTCATAATATAACAGTGTATTCACATTGAATACAAGTATATTTGATTCTGTTTACATGTAGAAGTATAAACTCATAATATAAAAGTGTATTCACATTGAATACAAGTATATTTGATCCTGTTTACATATAGAAGTAAAAATTCATGGTATCACAGTGTATTCACATTGAATACAAGTATATTTGATCCTGTTTACATATAGAAGTGTAACGAGCCAACTGCATTATTTACGCTTTACAGAAGATGGCAAATCTGCACGGAAATTGAGTGTACGCAAGGTGTACACAAAGGCAACGCCCACATGACCAAGTGACCACACGCCACCGCCATCTAAGCCACACCCAATGTGCCACTTGCAATTCTGTATAAAAGCAGTGTTATTCGCAACAATATTCAGAGTAGTGCCATGCTTCTTGGTTTGATTGTATTGCTATTGTAGAAGTGTAATAAATACACGCCTGGCAAATCTTACAATTGGAGGTCCCAACGAGACTTGAAATTGAAATAAAAGATTCTGTCACCGGTATAAGAGACTTCGAAACAGTAGACAATAAAATTGAATCAGGAGGATAAAGTACTAATAATTTTTTTTTTCTCTCTCTTTCTACTTGCGTCGGTCAACAAAATCCATCACGGTAAGCGAATGCAGAAATCTTTTTTACCACACACTACTCTCAGGACCGACTCCATTTACCCAGACTTAACTAACGAAACTTCACCATCACTAAAGCCAAATTTGAAAACCCATGATATAACAAATCCTGACTCTGAAATCAAAACCCCAAGAGCCGCATTTATTCTCAGCTGGAAAGAATTAGTTGAATTAGAATACAAGTATACTAAGGAAAAATCAAAAAGTTATCAAACAACTTCAACAACAACCACGATAAAAGAATTGGAAGCTAGAAAAAAGAGGCAAATACAGCGGCGCATAACGCCTTATACCAATTTGCGTACTCAATATTAAAAGAAACTTTAAATACGCCAGACGAAATCACTCACGAGACAATAAGTAAAACAACAAAAACTATAAGAGATCAGATTCAGTCACTCGGAGGAGAATTTAGTAACGTAGACACTCTTTTACAACAGTTAAAAACTGTTAACGGTAAAGAGAAAGAATTCTTGATCAAAGTAAACACCGTTCTACAAGAAGAAGCACTTGCGCAACAAGTCGCAGAGAAGAAACGAACAGAATAAATCCGTTTAGAAAACTTTAACTTACAAAAACAAATTGCAAAAAAAAGAAAGGAACCCAAATCAATCAACCGAAAAAATAATAGAAAGTAACGAATTCTTAAAGAATTCACTAGAAAAAACTTATCAGCGAATCAGTGAATTAGAACAAATAATTCGAAAAAACACAGAAAACGAAGAATATCTTAAAAAACTATTGAAAAAGAAGGAAGAAACCACAGCACACGTGGAAACCGAAGGTCAAGAAAATATAAACAAGCTCCAAAACGAAAACAAGTTACTCCTAGAAAGTTATAATACCGTTAAGAAACACGAAAAGGCGCAGAAAGAAAGAAGCGACAAATTAGAAAAGGAGGTAAGAGAATTGAAAAACTCTCTCGAAACAACAAAGGGAGAAAGAAGCTGTCAACACAAAGGGCAACTAGAATTAGCCGCAAGGAATAGAAACCTCGAAAGACAAATAAGAGATAAAGAAACACTCATTTCAACTCAGGAGAGCAAGATACAACGCCTTGAGGAACGTCTAGTGGGGTATAAGCAAAAAGAAGCTTTTTACATCGAAGCAGAGAGCGCAGACAATTCTAGAACAGAAGAACATACAGGAGAAGTTTCAAAACTAATAGAACAAATCAATGATCTAACATCACTAAGTGAAATAAACGACAAATCATTACATTTTGAATTAGATACAGAACACGTTTTAAAGCAACAGCAAACTATTGAAACTCTAAAAAAACAAATAGAGTCCCAGAATAAAACAATAGAACTATTGCAGAAACAGAACGAACTTTTTAACAAAGAGAAACCAAATTTTAAAATCATGGAACTTGACCATGAAACTCCTAAGGAAGCTGAGACTTCGAGACACAACCCAATAGGAAAATCAACAGAAAAAAACCCTACCGCAGAAGAAATAGACATGATCAAAACCTTTACTCAGCCAATAGTAAAAGTATTGGGGGAACTGTTCTCTCGAGAAGATAAAAAATCCATCCCTCCATACAAAGGAAAAAGCACAGACAAAATGATAACGGAGTGGCTTAAAACAGCTGAGCACGTAGCAAGAAACAACAATTGGGACGACACCCAAAAATTACGATTCTTTTCAGACAGACTTAAAGGTGAAGCTCTGGATTGGCACGAAGAATACGTATCGGAGCAAGGAGAAGAACTTGAATACGACGACTGGCGATCAGCAATCATAGCAAGATTCCAAGACGCCTATGATCTAGCCGCCTTAAAGAAAAAATTGTTGCAGCTAAAACAGAAACCGGAAGAAAACTGCAGAGCATTCGTGTCAAGACTAAACAACCTATACGACGGAATCGAAGGAAAAGAAGAAAAACTTGACCATAACAAGACAGTTGTGGAAGACCAGCTCTTCAGTAAAGTAAAAAGGATGCGGGATACCACCAAAATTAAAATTTTAATCCAAGGGATCTTACCAAAAATAAAAACGGAACTTTACCTACGAATGCCAGAAGATGCCAACGACTTCGATGCACTATGCAAACAACTGTTTATTTCGGAACAGATCTTGTAAAACAAAGAAAACAATGACGACAAAGAACTAACAGCAGTCATTGCCGGCATTGCACACCATGGAAAACAACAGGATTTCGAAATAGAGAAATTAAGACAGAAAATTTTGGAGATGGAATGTGCTAATAAAAATGAAATATCACAGGAAAAAACTGCAGTCATAGCAGCAACTGACCAATACGAGCCTCGCAGATCACAATCACGGGAACACAATTCAAGACCACAGTATCCGAGAGTGCGATTTAACAATAATCAGCAAAACAGCCGCGAATCAAGCTACTCACGCAGCCGAGAACCAAGTTTTTCCAGAAGCAGAGAAGCCAGCCCATATAGAGAAAACTATAAAACCCAGAGGGGAAGGGAAAGTTTTCAAGAATCAACAACGCAACGCCAAACACCTTATTCATACGGGCCACATCAAAATGGCCAACGGCAACTAAACCAAAGACAATTTCAACGGCCACAGAATAATTTGTATCCACCGCGAAGGAATATTTACCAACCCTCAAATTTTGGGAACCCTCAAAATCAGCCATGGCGTGAATCGACTGGTGATCAGTATCAACCACGAGGTCAACCTTTTCACAACACACAACCAGCGAAAAACAGTGACATTACGTGCTACAAGTGCAATAAAAAAGGACACATTGCAAGAGAATGTTGGACAGATATGGCACGTATCAACCGTCAACCACGACGTCAAATGTAGGAAACCACTCACTCTATAATTCCAATAGCATTAATCACTATCATGTAAAACCTAACTTTACGGCGGAAATACCTAAACTTATACGTATCCCAATTAGAATTTGTGAAAAAGAAACAAAAGCTTTAGTAGACACTGGTGCAGCAGCAAGTTTAATTTCTTCTAGCTTTTATTTTAACATAAGTGATAAAAATTTAAAACAAATAAGAAACAGCGATGATCCGATATTTAGGACAGTATCAGGACAAGAGCTCAAATCATTAGGCCAATATGAATTTAAAATAACAATAAATAAGAATCATTTCATTAACCACAACTTTTATGTAATGGAAAATCTTAATGAAAATTGTATCTTAGGATTAGATTTTTGGCTAGCAATAACGTAAAAATTAACACTAAAAATAAGCAGATCAGTTATGATCACTATGGAGTAGAACATAGTTTTTGCGAGAGTATATTGCCATTGTATAGCATAACTTTTTCCGAAGTGGGAATAAATATCCCACTAAGGCCTTTATCCAATGTAGAAGAAGAGGAACTTCCATTAACTACAAAAGACTACATTAATTTAGAAGCTTTTAGTCAATTAGATTTATCAAACCAGGAAAATAGAAAATTAGAAAAGAAGGACTTTAAAATACCCAATTTTTCTAATGAAGTAAAAACAAAAATTGAATGGTTGCTTGTAAAAAACGAAAGATTGTTTGCAGATAAAGAATCAGACCTTGGGTTGGCTATTACTGTCAAACATTTCATTAATACGGGAGCTAGCGCACCAATTAATCAGCGTCTGCGTAGAACGCCTGAAACGCTAAAAAATACGGTAAAATCGAAGATTGATAGTATGCTACAAAATAAAATAATAAGAGAAAGTCATAGTCCATTCTCAGCAGCAATCGTAATGGTTAACAAAAAAGATGGTGAAATGAGAATGTGCATTGACTATAGACAATTAAACAAAATAACAATAAAAGATAGATATCCCTTACCTAGAATAGATGATACCGTAGATGCATTGTGTGTTTCAAAGTATTTTTCAACACTGGATTTATTAAGCGGATACTGGCAAATAGAAATAGAAGAAAGCGATAAATATAAAACAGCCTTTATATGTGAATTTGGACAATATGAATTCAATCGTATGCCATTTGGATTAACAAATGCACCAAGCACTTTTCAAAGAGCAATGAATAACATCCTGAAAGATGTACTTTTTAAGTTTGCATTGGTTTATCTAGATGAAATTATTGTTTTCAGTAGTTCGATTGACGAACATATAAAACATTTAGAAGAAGTTTTTAAATTGTTGACAAAAGCGGGTTTAAAACTAAAACGAAAAAAATGCGAATTCTTTCAAGAGAAGTTGGACTATTTAGGTTACATAGTATCAGAACAAGGCATAACACCAAATCTTAAAAAATTGGAATCAATTATTAATTACCCTGCACCTAAAAACACAAAAGAATTGAGTTCATTTTTGGGACTAGCAAGCTACTATCGAAAATTTATCAGAGCTTTCGCTGATAAAGCTCATCCATTGACAGCACTGACAAGGAAGTCAGTCGAATGGAAATGGGGGAGGAACAAAGGGACGCCTTTAATTGTATAAAGAACTGCCTCATATCTAGACCTATTCTGAGCTATCCCAATTTCACGCGCGAATTTATCATCTATACGGATGCATCAGGATACGGAATAGGAGCAGTCTTGGCACAAATACAATCTCCACCTCAATCAGCGGATTCAGCTGCGACCGACGAACAGGATCACAGTGAATCAGACGACCTAGAAGTCGTCATCGCGTATACTTCTAAACATCTGAACGATCGTGAAGCCAAATGGTCAACAACAGAGAAAGAAGCATATGCAATCATTCATGCTGTAGATGTATTCAGAACGTACTTATACGGCCGGAAGTTAACGGTATTCACTGATCATCGACCTTTAGAATGGTTGATGAGCAAATCCGAACCGGCAGGACGACTAGCAAGATGGGCATTGAAATTACAAGAATTTGACATCGTAATCGGATATCGACCTGGTAAGTCACACCAAAACGCCGACACTCTTAGTCGTATTCCAATATTACCCATTGCTAAAGTGGAACACAAGGTTAATAATTTGGAGAAAGAATGGACTGAATTACAGCATGAAGATAACTATTGCCGAAGAATAATTGAGAACCTTAAAAAGATACAGAACGGCAATAAAAAAGGAAATATAAATAGATATAAGTTAAAAGAGAAACAAGAACTAATTGATAAATATGGAAGGATAGTAGTTCCCATTGTGAAAATAAGAGAAATCATGGAAGAAAATCATGATCACATATTAGCAGGACATTTAGGTATAACAAAAACTCTAGCAAGACTACAAAGGCAATACTCTTGGCCTAATATGCGATCTGATGTCACGGCATACGTTAACAGTTGTTTAAAGTGTGCAAGACGAAAAGCATTTGGCACGAGTAAAGCACCATTGCAACCTTTGCCACCAGTAGATAGGGTATGGGAAAGAATTGCAATGGATGTAGTGGGACTAATTCAAGAAAGTGTTAAGGGATATAAATATATTTTAGTATTGTCAGACTATGCCAGTAGATTTGTCTTTACATTTCCAATGAAAAACCAAACCGCACAAACAATAGCCAATATTCTAGTAAATAAGTTAATAACAAAATATGGAGCCCCAGAAATCGTGTTGACAGATCAAGGAACAAATTTTTTATCAAATATTGTTCAAGAAATATGTAAATTATTTAAGATAAAACAAATGCGTACCACTGCATATCATCCACAAACCGATGGATTGGTAGAAAGGTTTAATAGAACGCTATGTGATATGCTTGCTTGTTATGTGGTAGACGAACCCGAGGAGTGGGACAGGTATCTGCCATTCGTCACATTCGCATACAACACGTCTAAACAAGCAACTCTGAAAGATAGCCCATTTTACCTTTTCTACGGAAGAGAACCCATTTTACCAAACGACATCAAGATCAACCGTCATTACGAAATGGAGGGAAATCAACATGAAGAATATTCTCGCCAGTGGAAAAAGGCACAAGAATTAGCGAACCAACATTTGTTCAAAGCTCAAACGAAGCAGAAAAAGTATTATGATGAAGGGACAAAAAGTGTCAAGTACAATCCCGGCGATCTGGTACTATTAAAAGCACCACCTCAAGCCGGAAAATTTATAAATAGATGGAATGGTCCATTTAAAATCATACGTGGTTTCTCAGAAATTACGTACGAAATCCAAAACATTACAAATGAAAAACAAAAATCGATTGTTCACTGCAACCGACTTAAACCTTATATGGCACGAGATGCTCCAACCAAACAAGAACAAGAGATCGAAGCGAGAAAAGCAGAAACGACAGCCATTAGACGAAGACCAGGGAGGCCTAAAAAGCAACTTGGACTGAAAGAACCCATAATATCATTCTTAGATCCAAGAATGCTATTCCCCAATCCATTAGACCAGACTAATTCCGACTTTAGGACAACCTCACGATATAATTTAAGATCGAGAAATCAGGCATCCAATTTCTAAAATGCAATTAATTTTTTTAAACAGATGGAGAAAAAGTTACTACTCTTTTGCATTCTAACTACATTGCAAACAACCCACACAATCTTCTCGTCTGTATGCGATTGCAACTATGTTAAAACACGAGGAATTCTAGATATTAACTCACCATACTATTGCAAAAACCCCAGCACTAACCATCAACCACGATACCTAACAAATTATACGCTAATGACTAAACAAAATCCAGTAAAAACTTGGAAAGGATGGACTTGCAAACAATGGATTAAGACAAAGAAAATAACCGGATCTTTCTGGATAGGGTCTTTTGACACAGTTTATTCACAGGAAACAAAATTACTCTCAGCAATTGAATGCTGGGAAATGGTAAATAATAAAAAATGTGGGGGTAATCTTATGCAGGCAGGAACAACAACGTTGAGTTTTACATCAACTCCTACAGGGGAAGGGAAGTGGTATGCTATAAAGGAATACCATGCATTAAATTGCTTAGCGGAAGAGATAACATTAAAACAAGAGACACCAGAAAGCTTAGTGGAAAGTCCATTTGGATTTTTAAACACCACTCAGCAAGAAGGGGAGTATACACAAAATCATAACACCATAGTATGGGGAGATAGATCAACAAATTCATCAAATTCACAAATTATTTTTAAAGGTGAAGGGTATATAGAATTAACAAACTCAATGGTTAATGTAAACACTAGCCGTCTTCTAGATAATAACAAACAGATAGAAATAACTTTCTCTAACAAACCAGATATAAATAATAAAGAATTTACCCAACCTGGATTTAAAGTAGTAGGGATGCCTTTAACATTTCTTATTTTTCCAGTAGAGACGACCACAAAGTTATACAAAAATTTTAAAACTTCATTACCATCCTGTGAGAACCAAGTAAATGTAGATACATGGTCTTGCAATGAATACGCAGACCCAGTAGCGAACAAAGTAAAACGGTCGACTAATAACGAAATTGAATTTCTTGACAATCGTGCTAAAAAAGAAGCTATGGGAAAAAGACTTTACAGCATATCGTATGCATGGGGTTCGATACGAATGGGACATCCTATAATAACAAACGTAGAAGAAAATGGAATAATGACTAAAAAAGATACAATTGCGTATCTCATGATTAATGGTTCATCAATAAACACGCAAGTATCAGTCCACAACCAATATGATATCCAAGATCCTTTGCCAACAGGAACAAAATTCGAATACATCGTAGATCACAGCATAAGGCTTATGAACACTAACATCTGCATCGTGGCAAATGAAAACAATCAAATTATGGCAGAAAATTGTACCGAAAAAACATCAAGATGGATACTGGATTGAATTAACTACCAATGGATTTCTCTAGACACAGGCCTGTGCATCACCTTACATGATGAAGAAGAAGGACGAGTTAGATTGGCAACACTAAAAACGTGCAGTAGACAGGGAACAATTAGTGAAAATCAACAATGGGTTATCGAAATCCTAACAACAAACCCGGATGTGTTGGACAATTTCCCAGATGCATCCATTGACGAATTCGAAGAAATCCAGTTGGAACAGAGGACATCAGTAACAACGACCGTCAGTTCGCCAATTTTCGGAGGATTATTGAAGCGGAACCATGGGAGAGGAAACATCATATGGGACATGATAGGATGGGGACTAATGAAACATGGTAAGTCACCCGATGAAAAATGTTTAACACACAATGGCGTTAACAAACCAATAACACTCGAAGCATGCGATCCTAACTGGATCAAATGTCAAACAAGCCTACAAAAATTATTAACAAGTAATGACCCCTTGGTGCAATCACAAACAACCGTGGCTAACTGTAGCGAAGCATCTAGCAAGGGCCAAGCCTTCGAATATTCCTCCGACTTCACGATAAGACCATTTAACACAAACAACTGCATTAAAGCGAACACAACGATGCTCATCCTGCACGAATGTTCAGATAAAAGTTCCATCTGGGGAACATTCGATCACACAGGACAATTAATGGCAAGTGATAGAACAGGACTTCATTCAGGCGCTTCGGACCGGAAATGCCTAACAAGACGGATCGACAAATTATCGTTGGGACACTGTCATGGAACAAGCCAAAAACAACATTTTAGCTTCGAGTACCGGAATCCACATCAACCTAGAACATTGACGGCAGCAGCAATAATATCTCTACATACGCAACACGCCTTATTTGGAAAAAATCTACCAATCTTGCCACCATTAAACCATCGTGATCCAAAGGAGATTAACTATAAAACAAACGCAACGGAAGGAATAACTAAAAATTCGACCATAACGACAAAGTCAGCAACATCCATGACTGCTACAACAGATAAATCAGTCATACCTTCCATTGCAGCCAAGGTAACAACAAGTGCGCAGACAGAAACAACAACAACAATGATTAGGCCGACTACAACCACAACAAAACCGACAACAACCTTCAGAACAACAACAACAAAATCAACTACTACCACAAAAAAGCCGACAACGACCACAAAAAATCCGACCACAACCACACAAAAACCGACCACAACCACACAAAAACCAACCACTACCACACAAAAACCGACCACCATCATTCAAAAGCCAAATACTACCACACTAAAAACAACCACTACCACACAAATACCAGCCTCTACACCCAAATCAGCTACAACATCAAAATCTACGACAATATCAACAGAAGCAGAGAAATTACCAACAATAACATCAACAACCGCATCAACAACATTAACTAGTACATCACTCAAAACGACTATCACGACACAGTCATCTACAACTACAGAAAAAGTTTTTACAGAAACAACAACGACAGACACAATAAAACCAAAATCTAACCAAGCTGAAATTATCTCGTCCACCGAGCCAACTATGAGCCTAAAATATCTTACACCAAGTCAAATAAGAGAACAGCCAAGCGAAACAACAACCACTGAAATAACAAAATCAAGGGATAACGAAGAAGAAGATATAGAAAAAATTGAGAGACAACACAATACAACCCGAGATAAGTCAGAATTTCAAGACAAAAATTCAAATGATCAATTAAAGGCTTCAACACAACAAAAAGAAAATACAGCACACGAACTTGTAGTAGATAACTATCGACCGCTAAATGACGCTAATACAAGTAACGGTCTACCAAAATCCACTGAGAAGCTAAGTGACTTGATAAAATACGAGCTTGGAAAAATGCACGAGCAATACAAAATCAGTAGTGAAACTGAACACGACAATAAATTGGCAAAAGAAATTCGGGATGTTTACTGCCAGTTATCAAAGATAAAACGAACGCAAGCCATAATCTTAGCCCAAACAAATGGATTGCTTGCAGCCGCCGCACTCGGACTTCCAATGTGTACAAGGATATATGGTTTTGGTCAAGCCATGACATTGCAACAATGCGACCCAAAAAGGATATCACTATCAGCAAAAGAGACCAAGTGTGGGTTCCAGCCATTTTTTGTTTACGGAAAAAACAACTGTACGATCGGACTCGACGGATGGTCTATTCATCCGTATTCGGAGTGCTTTTGGAAATCCCAATTGATAAACATCAACGGATATCCTCATACGTGGCAACATAACGCAACAGCAGGAGACTGGATTAAACAAGAGGCGACCATACATACTTCAAATCTGGATTTAATTGCAGAATTCGAAGAACTGCACTTAAACAGTTTCGACTATGGATTAAGGAACCATCCAGCTCATGGAACCATGGAAATGGAACAGCTAAACATCTTAAATGACCTGGTGGGACGAATTAATGAAGGAGAAGGCAAAGAGTTACCTGACATCCTAGTAACAGAAGAGCAGGACAACCAAATCGGAAACATGTTTTCCTGGTTTGACACATTAAAAATTATGGCTCTCTCAGCGATAGGATTCATCCTATTTCTCATCTGTCTAAGAATTTTTATTGCCTGTAATCCTATTCCACGGATTAAGGAAAGCTTCAGACGACGCAAGCAAACACGTAACGTGAGCGAAAGTGATGGTCAAGAAATGGATTCAATGATACCAGAACCCATCTACAGCGCTGGAGGAGCAAATGAAAAACCGTTCATTAGGGAATTTGCACCTTTAATGACGTCAGCGACAGAAACACCAAAAGAAACCCTTACGTTGATAAACACACCGAGTGCACCAAAGAAAGGAAAATTGTATCCTATCGAAGAATTAAAATGGGAAAACGAGCAAAACAATGAATGTACGGGAAGTCACACGACCTGCAGCTATGTCGTTGGCTACGGAATGGTGTGGGAGGATCTATGCAGATGTACTCCAGAAGACCATTTAAAACGCACAATTAACAAATAACGATAAAAAAAAAAAAACAACAAACAAAAACAAAAAGAATCATAGATGTAGTAAAGGATTTTATTTCCAATCCGTACTTAAAAAAAAAAAAAAAAAACAACAAACAAAAACAAAAAGAATCATAGATGTAGTAAAGGATTTTATTTCCAATCCATAATTAAAAAAAAAAACAAAAACAAAAACAAAAGAATCATAGATGTAGTAAAGGATTGTATTTCCAATTAGTATTTAAAAAAAAACAAACACAAGAAAAAAAAAAGCAGAAACAAGAACAAAAACCAAAAACAAGAACAAAAACAAAACTATAGTGAAAAACAAAAAAAAGCACCCCGACGGAAAGCAAATCAATCTTCCTCAGCAGAATCAATAAAATGATTCAAAACAGCCAATCGGACTTGGCGGTGCTCAAGTCGTACTTGGATATCGGCATACGTCAACTCCGGATAAAAATTAGAAACCGAAGCTGAAGGATGATAAATATCATCCCCGGATTCTGCCCACCACAAGAACCGTGCTTGCAGCAGTGGAAGAACATCGCGAAGTCGGGCGTAGCCAGGATATTCACTATAATAAAAAAAAAAAAAATTTAATAATAATAACTAAAAAGAAAATAGAACAAAAATAACAAAACAAGAAAATAATCCCGACAAACAAGAAAAGGATAACACAAACGAAAAAAAAACGGACTTACTTGTAGTAGAAATCGTTACACCAAACAGGTTGCACCACGGATACGGGAGCAACGGGAAAGGATACACCACTCCGAACCGTGTTGAACAACTCATCGAACAACTGCACATCGGCAGTCGTGAAGCGACGAAATTCACAACACGGACTTTGGAAGATCAACGGGTGGAAAAGCGAAAAAGCCATTCTAATTTCAGCAAGATGCTGAGAAACGAAATCCAACGTATACATGATGACGGAAAATGGGGGATTCAAAAAAAAAAAAACAAACGGCAAAGACAGTCAAGCGACAACTGAAGAACAAAGAAGACGCTACACCAGACTACTTTGATCGCCTTGACGCAATCTTAATAAAAAAAAAATATATAACAATAATAAAAATAATAAAACAATAAAAGAGGGGGGGCAGAAATAACATTCCAAAGTCCACTTTACAAAAGAGAGAAATCGCATACAAGACTGAAACTCCTTATAAGGAGGAGTCGTTAAAATCTAGCATTTACATATAAGGTAAGAAGTTTTTTCGCAAAAAGGAGGGATCAATTAAACAAAACATTCACATATACTGTAGAAAAGCTTCTCAGACTAGACTCAGACAGTTAAAAGACAAAGGACATAAAAAAAAACAAAAAAAACATTGTCATTCAAAGTAGATTTCTTTAGTAGATAATCGTAAGCAACCTTGAGCATGTTAGGGGTGGGTACTCCAACTATATAATAGACAAACAAGCAAGAAAATTTTTTTAGTTGTATTACCAACCTTCCACGGAAAGAAACATAAAAAAAAAAAAAATGGAACCAACCAAGAAAAACGAGGAACTAACAAATGTTGACTGGAGTGATGAAATCTTGATGACTTGGATTGAAGAAGATACCCCGCAATTGGAAATAAGTGAAACGCCACCAACAGGAAACGACTGGGAAGACGAACTTTTAGCTAAACTAATGGGTAATGAAGTTAAAAGTGATATACAAATTAGTGCGAACGCAAGTGAAAGTGTGCAGATATCACAGAATATAAGTATGGAAGAAGACGTAACAAGGTACAGCGAAAGTGACAGTGATTGTGAATTTATGCAAAAGAAAAGATACAGCAATAGTGAAAGCGATTGTGAATTTATACATGAGAAAAGTTCTATATCACCATCAGAAACGGAAGAAGAAGAAACATCATCGAGTAAAGTGGGTTACTACTATAGTAAAATAGAAAGTGACTTAGACCCATCGTCGTCAGACAGTGAAATGGCCGCCAACTGTAAAACAGTAAGTATAATCAACAACGAAGAAGAACAGGAAACGTGGTCCTTACCAGTTCCCTTAATTACACAAACGGCCTACTGTAAAAACTGTATGATGAAAACATTCCCAGCTATGGACACGGAGATGACGCGAAGAAGAATCGTCGCCATAACGATGTTGATGAAAGGAGAATTCAACTACAATTTGCTGGAAGTATCAAGAGAAATGATCAGAAATCACCTACTAGAAGCAAGAGAAATTGGGAAAAACATAAAACAGATTCTGGACACTGTTTTCCCCAATGGAACAACATTATTACACGGGAGTGTGATAAAAGAAAGATACGATGTGACGGATATGTTCCTTCAATACGGAGCTGATAGCAATATTTACGAGGAGGGGATGACAATAGCACACAGAGCAGCAGCGGATAATAATGTCCATTTACTCCGTATTCTATCCCATCACGGTAATACATTCAACATCCAAAACAGCATGGGAGAGCCACCATTACTAGTGGCTATAGCTCTCAATAATATGGAATGTATTAAATACTTGTGGATGGATCGCATTATTGTACACCAAACGCTGGATGAAGAAACAGTGCTCCATTATGCTGCTAAATATAACAACAAATTCGTCACGGAAGTATGTCCAGCGGAATTCATCAATAGAAGATCACGCACATTAAAGGAAACTGCATTACAAATAGCGGTAAGGCACAGGCATACAGATATTATAGAAATATTGTTACGTCGAGGAGCTCGAGATGATAACCTCAATACGGACGGGAAATATGCACAGGACTATATAGATGACGAAACTAGCATTCGAAATCTATTCCGAAAATTCCGAGTGATAAAAAGAAAAAACAAGTGTATCAACAGCAAGACATCATCTAAAAGAAAATAACACCCAATTATTTTAATAAGCGCAAAATGTTATCAATGCTATAATAGTTTAGACGCTTCTTATAACTATATATTTTGGCGCAATTCACGTTGCCTTCCTAAGACCTGTAGTCTGCACACAAAGGTAAAATTGGAGGACCAATTTATCCTGCTGCACAGGGGGGGAGGAATGTAACGAGCCAACTGCATTATTTACGCTTTACAGAAGATGGCAAATCTGCACGGACATTGAGTGTACGCAAGGTGTACACAAAGGCAACGCCCACATGACCAAGTGACCACACGCCACCGCCATCTAAGCCACACCCAATGTGCCACTTGCAATTCTGTATAAAAGCAGTGTTATTCGCAACAATATTCAGAGTAGTGCCATGCTTCTTGGTTTGATTGTATTGCTATTGTAGAAGTCTAATAAATACACGCCTGGCAAATCTTACAGAAGTATAAACTCATAATATAAAAGTGTATTCACATTGAATATAAGCATATTTGATCCTGTTTACATATAGAAGTAAAAACTCATTGTATCACAGTGTATTCACATTGAATACAAGTATATTTGATTCTGTTTGCATCTAGAAGTATAAACTCATAATATAAAAGTGTATTCACATTGAATACAAGTATATTTGATTCTGTTTACATATAGAAGTAAAAACTTATGGTATAACAGTGTATTCACATTGAATACAAGTATATTCGATCCTGTTTACATATAGAAGTATAAACTCATAATATAACAGTGTATTCACATTGAATATAAGTATATTTGATCCTGTTTACATATAGAAGTAAAAACTCATGGTATCACAGTGTATTCACATTGAATACAAGTATATTTGATTCTGTTTACATCTAGAAGTATAAACTCATAATATAACAGTGTATTCACATTGAATACAAGTATATTTGATTCTGTTTACATATAGAAGTAAAAACTCATGGTATAACAGTGTATTCACATTGAATACAAGTATATTTGATCCTGTTTACATATAGAAGTAAAAACTCATGGTATCACAGTGTATTCACATTGAATACAAGTATTTTTGATTCTGTTTACATGTAGAAGTATAAGTTCATAATATAACAGTGTATTCACATTGAATACAAGTATATTTGATTCTGTTTACATGTAGAAGTATAAACTCATAATATAAAAGTGTATTCACATTGAATACAAGTATATGTAAACTTTGTAAATACTTTTTGCGGCGTGTCGTACCGTACTTACAGTTTAAGTTGAGTAATTAAATTGACACTAAGAACTGTGTCTGTTCCAACCGTCTATTCGTTTTACACTGATAGATTTACAGTCACTTAGTGGGGGTGTAACAATTAAAGGAGGGGAAACAATGGGGGTTTGGGGCTACCTATCGGGGGCCCCTGAGACAATAGTCGCGCAAATGCGCGGGTGCAGTCGTCCGGCGGCCGGATCGGTTGTCGTCGTCTGTTGGGCGATTACATTCCCAACATACTCCCCACTAGAGCCCGTAGCATCTGGCTCGACTTCTCCGACGACGTTGTCCGTCTCTCCGGCGGACGGTACCGCATTTCTGACCGCTGGCTCAATTTCCGGTGTTAGGACGAGTGGAGCTGGATCCTCATCCGGCTCCTGGGTCGGCTCCGGATTTTCAATCTCGACGTCCTCATCTCGATCTTCTCTTAGTTCTGTGGGGTGAAGGGACTGAATTGCTCGATTAATGATGTTCCCGTTGGGAATTTTAAGCATCACGGAACGAATAAGTCCGTCACGGCTAGGTATTAATTCCTTGACTACTCCTATCGACCACATTAAACGTTTGGAGTTTTCGTCGTGGATTACGACGATTTCTCCTAGGCGGATTTTTCTTCCGGACTTCCCCTTGGAGTGAAAGTTGTCCAGTTGACGTAAATAGTCGTCCACAAATCTGGAGCAGATATCGGCGACGTAATTTCTTCTGAACTTATCCATTTCTAACAACTTGGTGCTAGTTGAGGTAGGAGCTATTAAATTAGTAGCTGGCTCCGGGTCCGCGCGAGTAGAACGTCGATTGTTGAGGAATTGGTTAGGAGTGATTGGAAGCGGATCATCGGCTCCTTCTCCGATATAGCTGAGTGGGCGTGCGTTAATCACGCTTTCTATCTCAATTAAGCTTGCTTCCAATTCCATGTAGTCCAGACAAGCTCGACCGTTGGAGCGTCGAAGCAGATCCTTGACGCTCCTCACCATTCGTTCCCAGAACCCGCCCCACCAGGGGACTAGGCTGGCGGAATATATCCAGAGAGTCTTTCTGGCGGCAAGATAATCCTGGACAGTCGGATCGGAGTTGAGTAGTTTTAAATGTCGGTCGACACATGGGAAAGCTTGTGCGTTGTCGGAATACATCACCGATATAGGTCCTCGTCTAGCCGCAAATTTGCGGAGGGCAAATAGAAAGGAGCGTGCGGTCATGTCCGGCATCAGTTCCAGATGAATCGCACGAGTGACAGCACATGTGAAAAGACAAGCATAACTTTTGAGCTGATTAGTCTTCTTAGCTTTAGTCGTTGTCGGTGGAATATCTTGGATTTCGATATCCTCTTCTGTTGGCGTTTCTTCGCCTGCGAGCGGAGCTTCATTTGGAGCGTTTTCTTCTGCGAGAAGCTCCTCAGCTGGCTCTTTATTTGGATCGTCTGTTGAAGTCGGATCCTGGACTGATGTCAGGGCTTTCGCTTTCCTTCTGGATGGGGCTGGTTTGTAAAACAAATGTTCAGCGAAATCCACTCCTGTAATATGGAATGCTTGCGCCTGGCGGAGTCGATTTAACGGAAGTGGGGGTGCTAGTTCTTGGAACGGTGGTGAAGTTAGTTTTTGGCATTCAACACAAGCGAACCAAGCGGTTTTTACTTGCTGCCGTCCCTTCACTATCCAGAACTTTTCCTTTAGTTCCGATAGTGTTCCTTTTACTCCTGCATGTAGTAAAGACTCGTGTTTGTCTGTAATTAGAAAGGAGATTACTAAATGTTTTGCAGGAAGCAGAATTGGGGGTTCAATATTTCGATCCCTTAAAGCAAGTGACACTCTTCCTTGTACACGGATGAGTCTGTATCTTTGGTCCCAGATTGGGAGAAGAGATGCGATTTTCTCCTTGGGTTGGATTGTGTTGTCCTGCTGCAGAGATTCAAATGCCTTGGGGTATCGCTCCCGATGGAGCTGCCGATAAATAGTCAGCTCCGCTTCATCCAATTCTTCTCTAGATAGTCGGTTAATTTGGATCACCTTTTCGTAAACCTTTATTGATTCCATAAATTCTTGTCCAGGGGGTCTTAACATCCCTTGACTCCTTCTTAGGAATCGTGCGATCCATGCCGTTCTTCTTACTAGTCGATTCCAAGTAGATATTCTGTCCAAATTCCATTCGATGGTGGTTGTTGGAGCTGTGATGGCTGCTGTCGTGCTGACCATCGTACTCCTTGCTTCCGATTCAATTTCGAATTGAATTGTTTGTGGAATTAGGGTGTTGGGGGAATCTGGCCATTCCGATTTCTCTTCTTTGAGCCAAATCGGGCCGTTCCACCATAGAGTTGAAGTTACCAGCGTTGGCGCTGGCGCTCCCCGCGAGGCAAGATCGGCCGGATTTTGGAGACCTGGACAGTGTCTCCACCACTCGGGCTGAGAGAATTTTCTTATCGTTTCTACTTGGTTTCGAACGAATGGCTTCCATTTGTTTGGTTCGCCTCTGATCCATCCTAGTGAGACTAAAGAGTCCGACCAGTAAATTGTCCTCCAATGCTGGATTTGCATTGCTGTTTTGACGACTTCACCTAGGCGTACGGCTAAAAGCGAGCTTAGTAATTCTAACCGAGGTAAAGTTACTTTTTTCTTGGGTAGAGGTGCAACTCTGGTCTTGCTTGTTAGTAGGACGACGTACGGTTCTTCGTGTCTCCTTTGGAGTCGTGCGTATGCTACGGCTCCGTACGCTGCTTCTGATGCGTCTCCGAAAACGTGAAGTTCATGGGAGATGATCATTTCTGACAATCCGATCCAGCGTGGAATTTTCAATTGGGTGAAATCGATTAGGCTCGTCATCACCAGCTTCCACGATTTCGGAATTTCGGCTGGAGCAGTTTGGTCCCAACCTATCTCCTTTTCCCAAAGTTTCTGGTAAATAATTTTTAATAGAAGGACAGTAGGTGCTAAAAATCCGATTGGATCGAAAATCCTTGCCGAGATGCTAAGTATTTTCCTTTTTGTGATCTCGGTTCCTACTTCCTCTACTGCTTGAATTATAGCTGTTGGGTCGAATTGAAAGGAGTCGGATCCGGTGTTTCACCGGATTCCTAGCACCTTTTGTTGTCCGTCCAACGCTGGGGAGAGTAGGCCGACGACTTGGTTCGACAGCCCTTTCTCCTTCAAGTGTTGTCTTAGCTCGTCACTGTTCGTTGCCCAGCTTCTCATGTTGAGTTGGGCGTCGCTGAAAATCTCGTCGGTTTCATCGACTCTTTGTTCCGCGATTGTCACGTTGTTCGCTCCGCCAAGGTAGTCGTCTACGTATAGATTCTTTTCCAGCTATTCTATTGTTTCTGGAAAACGAGATTTTAGTGATTTAAGATGTTTGTTTATGGTTACACGTAGCAGGAAGGGGCTAGGACTAAGGCCGAAGGGCACCCTTCTCCACTTATAAGCTTTGAGCGGGGATCCAGCTAGTGCTGGATCCTTGGGCCATAAAAACCTGATTGCCTCTGCGTCTTCAGGCTGTAAGGCGATGTTGAGAAAAGCTTTTTCAATGTCCGCAATCCAGGCGATCTTATACTTTCGAAATCGCATTAATACCGATAGGAGGTCGGGATTAAGGTTCGGTCCGTTCTCCAGCACGTCGTTTAGACTAGGACCAAATTTTGTCTTTGCCGCTGCATCGAAAACGGGTCTTATTTTCGTTGTTGTTTTTTCGATTCTGAAGACCGGATGATGTGGAAGATAAGTATGGGGCTCTTCGTAGTCCATATTTGCTTCTTCCACGAATTTGCTATCGATCAGTTTTTGGATCTCTTGGTGATAATTCACCAAGTCTCCTGGATTTTTTCTCAATCTGCTTATCGTGTTTTCTACTCTTCCAGTGGCCAACGATAGGTTTTTCTGGAGTCTCCATTTATCTCTCAGTATCTTCCGTCTGGCCATCTTGTTATTTTCTCGTCGAAGGAGTCGAAACGATCCTCTGACTCCACTGCTTCAGCGCCTTCTAGGTTCGCAAAACTTTCTATTCTCCAAAAGAGGGAGAGGTCGAAATTGGTAGCCGTTATTTCGTCGTGTTCAACCCATTTAGTGTCTGTTTCTCCGCAGGATCCGGTTGGTGCATCTGAAAATGATGTTCCTGGTTGTGGATTTTGGAGGCTGGCTTTTCCAGTCTCCTTTCCCGTTGGAGTTCGGATTGACTGGGTTGGACTTTCTTTTCTTTCGATTCGGCTGCTTGTTGCGAACGATGACGTTATCTGCGGCACTGGATAATTAGATGTTAAAATTAGGTGCTGGATTATTTGATTGCCTGTCTTAGAATTAGTTTCTTGTGAGGGACCGGCTATCATTCTTCCCAGTTTCGTTTTGAATGCGCGTAGTCCGCACGGACTCTGAATTGCTTCTTCATTTGACATGATCTGGAACATTTGGTCCATTCCAACCAGAATCCCAATTGGCTCTTCTTCCCCATGTGCCATTTCAAATCTGTCGTCAGCCATTTTTTCGTTTTGGATCCAGAGGCTCCTTGCAAATTCGGATCCTATGTAAGGGCCAGTATCTGCAATATGGTCTGATTCTAAAGCGATTAATGTAATTTTTGGGGCGCCTTTCCAGGTGCCCCTTACTTGCATTTCAACGGTTTTTGTCATTTCGGGTTGGCTAGCTTCCTTTTTCTTAAACACTCTCGTGCTGATATTTTCTACCGCTACTGTTTTCAATTTGAGTTGCGATGAGAGCGATTTTAGCACCCATGATCGATGACTTCCGTCGTCAGCAAATAATATTGCTCTAGTTTCGCTGCCGTCTGGTCCATTGACAATCACTGTTGCCGTTTTTAACATTAACTGCCTGAACGTACTTGCGCAGGCTGTAGTGGCCGAGATGGAGTTGCTGGCCATGATGCTTGCCGATTTTGATGGTTTGGAGACTCTTATGTCTCCTTTGTCGCAGAGGGCGGAATGGTGTCTCCCTCCACATTTGTTGCAGTTCCGGGGGGATGTGCAATCCTTGACTTCGTGCTTTCCTCCGAAACAATTCACGCATCTTTTTAAATTGTTAATGATTGATTTTCTCTCCGCTAAGTCTTTTGGACATCTTGTCGGCCAATGAATTTGCCCGCAAAATATACAAGGCCTTTCACATTCTATCCGACTAGGGCTAAATATAACACTTTTAGATATTAAAGGGCTAAATTTAACACTTTTAGATTTTAAAGTGGGTTTGAACTGTAGAGCTGGATTTGATTTAGCGCCAACGGCCAGTTGGGACGCTGTTGCTAGAGGTGGGCTGAAAGGCTTTGGTTGTTTAGGAGCTGGAGATGGTTTTTCCTTTTCTACTCCTCTAATCCTGTTGAATCTTTCGGCTGCGTCGATTTGGTCGCCGATGAACTTTATTACTCCTTCAATGTCCGTTGATTTGTTGGACTCTGATTTTGCCCATTCTAGCTGTAAACTTGAAGGAATTAATTTGATTAGTTGAGTACCGAGGAGTCCCCCGAAAGAAGACGTTGGGACTCCTAATGTCTCCAAGGCACTGATGTGCGATTGGAGATTCAACTGAAAACTCCTGATGGCTGGCACATCATTTCCGTCTTTCACTGGCTGCAAGGTATGCAGTTTGTTGAAGTGAGCGTCGATCATAACCTGTTTTTTGCCATATCTTCTTGTTAACTCGTCGATGGCTACCTGGTAGTTAGCATCTGTCAATTCAAGATTATTAACAATTAAGTTAGCTTCGCCTTTCAAATACTCTTTGAGATAATCAAACTTTTGAACGTTGGTAAGGGTTGAGGAATGAATCGCCGCATTAAACGATTCCCAGAATTGGGTCCATTCTAAAATGTCCCCTTTGAAATGTTTAATTTGCCTTTGTGGCAATCTCATCGAATGTGTCGATTGTGGCGGAGCTGCTGCGGTTACGTTAACCACTGGCGCTTGAGGCGTAGGTATGGTTGCAATCACTTGTGTGATTATGTCGCGGGTTATGGTTGCCTGATTCATCACTTGTTGTTGGATGAGGGTTAGAATTCGTTTGTCTCTTTCTTCTTCTTTTTCTTCTTGTTTTCTTTTTTCTTTCTCTTTTTCTTTTTTCTTTAACATATTTAGCCATTCCTGGCGTTTTAACTTGATGACTGCGTTGGCATTTGATACCTCATCTTGTGTTTGGTACGTGATGTCAGTTTCGGCGTCGTATTCCGCCTGGTCTGCATCCGCTTCATTGAGTTCGTCTTGGATTGCTGTTGAATACCCTTTGTAGGTTTCGTAGCATCCTTTAAGCTTAGTTTCCAATATTTCTAGGTTGCTGAGCTCTTCTTGCGTCATCACAGTTTTCAACCCATTGATTAGGTTGATTGTTTTTGTTATGTGGCCCTTAACGGCCGTTCTCGAGCCTTTTGTTGTCGGAGCCATTTTCCTAAGAGAGGTGGCTCCTAAGGAGCTTTTGAGATTGAGAGTTTAGAAAGAAGGAGAAAATTTAAATAGTTTTAACCAAGAAACTTTCTTTTTTTCTTTTAGATGGTACTGCTTGTTGCGGTAACACTAGTGTGAAGAGAGAGAAAATGGTGTTTTTTTTTTGTTGCTAGTAGCGCCACACGGGGTGGTCACTACAACAAGAGAGAGAGAGAAGACTTTTTTTTTAGTAGCGCCACATGCGGTGGTCACTACACAAGAGAGAGATTTTTTTTTTTTTAGTAGCGCCACATGCGGTGGTCACTACACAAGAGAGAGAGAAGACTTTTTTTTTTACTAGTAGCGCCACATGCGGTGGTCACTACACAAGAGAGAGAGAAGACTTTTTTTTTTTAGTAGCGCCACATGCGGTGGTCACTCCACAAGAGAGAGAGAAGACCTTTTTTTTTTTTGAAGTCACCGATTACCCGGGCTCCTTACACTAGAAAAAATTCTTTTTTTTTTTTTTTAAAGAAGAATGGACGGCGTTTGCAATTTTTATTTTACCAGATGTATTTAGCAGTCTTCATTCGCTGCCCTCTCCAATGAATACAATGCTGGTATTACCGTTGTTCCTTTCCTCTGGTGTTTCTTCTAGTCCAGCCCGGACCCTGTCGACCGGTGAAGTTGCCACGCAATTGTCTTGTCTGGTCTGCTCTGAGATAAGCTGCTCTTCCCACTGACTGGTTGTATCCGCTTTGGTCCTCTTCCGTGGAGGTATCTTCTTCTTCCGACGAGTCACACGAACTTATCCAGCAAAGTTGTAGTTCGTCTTCCTCCTCAACTGGCCTTCAAACTAACGGCTTGGTTGGATCAGCAGCCGTAGCTGCTGGATCCTGGGGTGCGGGTCCCGGTTCTGATGCTGGTGCGGGTTGCGGTGCGGGTACTGGCACTGGAACGGGTTGCGGTGCAGGTACTGGCACGGGCACGGGTTGCGGTGCAGGTACTGGCACTGGCACGGGTTGCGGTGCGGGTACTGGCACTGGAACGGGTTGCGGTGCAGGTACTGGCACGGGCACGGGTTGCGGTGCAGGTACTGGCACTGGCACGGGTTGCGGTGCAGGGTAACCCACCGGGATTCCTGGAGGCGCGTAGCGGATATCACCGTAGTACCGTGGGCGGATCGCTTCTTCTAGTTGTTCGACGGTGATGAGTCTACGGGCAATTTCCAAGAATGGTTGTAGACTAGGAGCGTGAGCTCCTGCTGGCAACTGTTCGTCCGGAATACGCTCTCGTGCCGGGGGAGGACGGGGCGGTTCCACCCATGCGGGCAAAAGCCCGTCTCGGCGCAACTGCGCCCTTTTGATTCTCTGACTTTTCTTGCCTATTTTTTTTTGTTTGGAGACCTTACGGTACTCCTCTATAATTCAGATGAGATACAGATAGAGCTTGTTATTACCAATTTCAAATAACAATAGGGCGAGATAGCCAACAATCAGAAGGGGAAAGTTAGAGAGACGCGATTGTGTTTTTTTTGTGCTGTGTGAGAGGCTATTACTATCCCAAAAAATAAAGAAAGAGAGAAAGAACAGTGGCTATTAACTGTGAGCGGTAGTGGAAGCCTTAGGCTTACACGCGACTTTAGCGTGGTTAATGGCCGCCCCTCTTTACCTAATTGTTCAAAGAGATTTTTTTTTTTTCAAGGATTGTTACTTCCCTCGTTTGAGGGGCCTTTCAAGCAATGGCCCCAAACAGCTTAACAATTAAAATTTCTGAATGTGATGGATGGGAAGGACACAGTACTTCACTGGCTTAAATTAACTTTTAGGTTTCGAAGGACCATGTAAACTTTGTAAATACTTTTTGCGGCGTGTCGTACCGTACTTACAGTTTAAGTTGAGTAATTAAATTGACACTAAGAACTGTGTCTGTTCCAACCGTCTATTCGTTTTACACTGATAGATTTACAGTCACTTAGTGGGGGTGTAACAATTAAAGGAGGGGAAACAATAGGGGTTTGGGGCCACCTATCGGGGGCCCCTGAGACAATAGTCGCGCAAATGCGCGGGTGCAGTCGTCCGGCGGCCGGATCGGGTTGTCGTCGTCTGTTGGGCGATTACATTCCCAACAGTATATTTGATTCTGTTTACATGTAGAAGTATAAAGTCATAATATAACAGTGTATTCACATTGAATACAAGTATATTTGATCCTGTTTACATATAGAAGTAAAAACTCATGGTATCACAGTGTATTCACATTGAATACAAGTATATTTGATCTTGTTTACTTATAGAAGTTAAAACACATGATATCACAGTGTATTCACATTGAATATTAGTATAGTTCATCCTGTCTACATGTAAAATTATAAACTCATTATATAACAGTGTATTCACATTAACTACAAGTATATTTGATTCTGTTAACATGTAGAAGTATTAACTCATAATATAACAGTTTATGCAAAGTGAATACAAGTATATTTGATTCTGTTTACATGTAGAAGTATAAACTCATAATATAACAGTGTATTCACATTGAATACAAGTATATTTGATCCTCTTTACATGTAGAAGTATAAACTCATAATATAACAGTGTAATCACATTAAATACAAGTATATTTGATCCTGTTTACATATAGAAGTAAAAACTCATGGTATAACAGTGTATTCACATTGAATACAAGTATATTTGATTCTGTTTACATGTAGAAGTATAAACTCATAATATAACAGTGTTACCGAGTTGCCATGGCAACTCGGCCGGGCTTTGCGCGCGCCTTTAATTACCCCCTTTTTTCATCTATTGTTTATCTAATTCGCGCATCTTTATTCTTTTGTTTTTGCGTAAGTTATTGGATGACATGTATTGTTAAGGTTCATAGCTAATAAATTTGTCTTCGGATATTCTTAATTATCATTACCTTACTGGAGAGTAGGCCTTTAGGAAAATGAGAGAAGGAACACGTTAGATTAGTTGATTAAGCCGTTTTATTTCTAGCCCTTTTTAAAGTTCTCGTAAATGCGCGCCATCTTTCTCTAATGCATTCCGGTAAATCATCGTCCCAATCCGCTTCTTTACCAGGCCGCCCGTCTTTCCCCAGCCGCCAAACGTCTTGCAAGATTATTTTTGATACGATGGTCACACAAGCCAAAATCCCCAGTGGATCGAAGATACTCGCGACGGCGCTGGCGATTTGTCGTTTACTGGTTGCTTCCTGCCCGACGTTTAGTGTAAACGAAAAGATGTCAGATTCGCCTCGCCACAAAAGCCCTAGCGTCCTCTCCATCGGTAGTCCGTCCAGGTCGGCATTCAACTCTGGGCCAGCTCGCTCTTCGGGGGGAAAAGATGACCAAAGCTCCATCGATGAGGTCATGACATGTGTCAGTCTGAAGCCTCCTTTTTTTAGCAGCTCCGTCAAGCGATGACAAGTTCTTTCTGCGGTTGCGACGTTGTCAAACGAGTCAAGATAATTGTCGACGTAAAAATTGGTAATGATCTTTTCTGAAACGTCGCCGTAAGCGGGATTGTCTTTTCCTGTTTGTCGTAAAACAAACGCACACGACATAGGGGACAAGGAAGCACCAAATATCTCAACCATCATCTGGAACTTCAATGGCGGGCCGCCACTACCTGGGCTGCGCCAAAGAAAGCGGAATGCGGATTGATCCTCGTCCTTAACACGCACCTGAAGGAACATTTTTTCTATATCCATTGAGACAGCACAGGGTCGTTCGTGGAAGATCACTAGTAGGTCATGAAGGTCGGTTAACAACGACGGTCCATTTATCAAGGCGTCGTTAAGGCTTACGCCGTTGTGTCGGCTGGCTGCATCAAACACTAGTCGTGGCTTGTCTGGCTTGTTTTGATGGGTTACCAGGAAATGCGGCACGTACCACGTCCTACCAATGGGACCTACGAGTTCAGTTTTCGTCAAACGTCTGGCAAATCCATTCTTCATATTGGCCTCGATGGCTTTCGTGTAGCGAATTCCGTGCTCGGCATCTAGTTGAAATCGGCTCTCTGTGGCATACAACCTCCTGAGGGCGCTGGCAAGATTATTTGGGAGGTAGACATCGTCCGACTTCCATGGTAGGCCAATTTCGTATCGATCGCCAAGATATCGAACGGCTGTCTCCAGTATTTTCAAGGCGCGTTTTTCTTGCTCGTTTGAGTACGCTTGACGCTCAGCTCTCGACGTGAAGAATTCTGGCGTCCACAGTTCTTGGATAGCCTCGTCGGCCTTGTCCTCTCGAAGCGATAAGGCTTGACAATTCTCTAGCCGTTCGCCCATACATGTGATTGGTATCTCGCCGATCACAGACCAACCGAATTGTGTCAATATTCCGATGGGTTCCTCCTCGCTTAACGTTCGGTTTTCCAGCTGCAGAAGTGCCTTTGGTACGTTGGTTCCGATGAAACAGCCTACTTGATTTGTATCAATCACAGGGATGTCTAATTCGTGAAGATGAGGCCATCTCCTCTTCAGTATCGGCCAATCCACGTAAACGTTAGCTATTTTCAACTTTGGCACCACCAAAACGCGCGAGATATTAAACGATGGTGTCTCTTTTCCACAAGGTGTAACGCGGCACCTAGAGGAACTCACTGGTATTTTCGGGTCATTTCCATGGAAGGTGGTTAGACGGCATTGTACCATCTTGCAGTTCAGTCCTAAAGATTCAGCCACTTCTTGCGTGATTAAGGTTGTCGTGCACCCAGAGTCTAGTAGGGCCAAAACAGTCAGCATCTTGTTGTTATTCCACACGGCGACCCACGCGTACAAGGGGAGCGTGATCATTCTTTGGGCGGTTCCGAGGCCAACCGCATTCACTTCTCCGTCTAGTCATTTTCTCGCCACTCGATCCGCTCCATGGAGTAGGGTGTGGTGGCGTTGATTGCATCTTTGTATCCCGCAGATCGCGTCAGCTTTACGACATTCGTGGCTGCTGTGATTGCGGCCAAGGCAGCGGAAACAATTGCCTAAATCAAAAACTGTCTGCGCTCTTGATGTTGGTTCCATCGCGATGAATTTCGGGCACAACGCCAAGTGATGTCCTGGCGTTGTTTTGCAGACAGTGCACTTAGTTTCACTTATCGTTTCTCCCTTTTCGTTCTGCGTCTCCTTCTCCTTTTCTCCAACAAAGTTTATCGTCGGCTGAAACGGCGGCGGTGCTCGACGCGGGGCGACATTCGATATCCGCCGTGGTGTTGAGTAGTTCACTTTTACTTCACGAACATTTTTAACGCTCATCATCTCCTCTTCGACCCAGACGTCTAGATCACGCAACGTGGGAGTCCGAGGTAAAAGTCGGTTTACGCGGCGTCCCCATCGCGCTACCATCGAAGGCGGAAGCTTGGCTACTATTCCGTTCAATGCAACACTGGAATTGAACTCATGGCGGTAGCCGGACGCTTCGAGGGTTGCTACTGCTCCATGCAGTTTGGCGGAGAAGTTGTCAACATCTTCTCCCTCCCGGATAGAAGGGAGTTCCATTAAACCCTGGATATAACTCTGGACGACCAGTTGGGGATGGCCGTACTTTCCATGTAATTCCTGCAAGGCCTCGCGATAAGCCATTGGGGCTGTGAGAACCTGGCTCATTCCTTCACGTAACCGTGGTGCTAGTTGCGAATGCAACATGGCCAATCGCTGCGCGTCCGAGTTGAAAACGTCGTGAACCATGCGTTTGAACGACTGAATGAACATTGGCCATTCCCTTGAGTCGCCACCGAATTGCGGAAGGTTTGGAAGCATGGCCATTGTAACAAGTTGCTGGCCTACCGCCCCAGGCATCGGTGAGGTGAAGGGTTTGTAGATCCAGTCGTCTAAAACGAGGTTTTTGCTGACGTTGGTATCGACAGGGCTGCTGGATACATCGTTGTTCCGTTTCTGGATCGTGCTCTGGTCATCTGACTTGAAGTCTCCAGTGAACGTCAGTCTACCCGTCTTCTTTAAGGGCGTCGAATGCAGCCTTTGCTCTTTTTCGAATTCCTGGGCGGCAGCCAATTCCAGCTCCATCTCGCGTTCTTCTCTCGCTGCCTTGCGACGGATATCAGCAACTCTTCGTTCTTCCGCAATCTGGGAATCTTCAAGCTCCGCCTCGACTTTCCTTTTCCTAGCTTGGATATCGGCTTCAATCTGTCTAACACTCCGATTGAGTGGACCGTTTTCCTCCTTACTCTTTGAAAATTCTTCAATCTTGGCCGACAAGTCTCTGTAAATTTTGTCCAAGTCTTCACACCAAATCCTCATCTGCTGGACGTATTTTCTCCGTGTAAGCAGTGTGTAGACGGATGCAATCGTTATACAACTCCTTTAAGTTGTCGCGGTGAATTCTGAGGACAGATTGTTCGCCCTCACCTTCCATGTGGGCCGAGATGGTTGCTAGTAATCTCGTGAACTTCGCTTTTGCCGTCGTCCGAAGCCTCTTAATCACTTCGGGTCCCTCCGACTCGTTTTCGTCTAGTTCCGAGTCATCGGCGTCCGACATTATGCTGAAATCCTACGTGAGAAACGTTTATTTTACTTGCCATATGGCCGAACGATTCTGTTTAACAATTACCGATACGATATTAGTTGACATCGAGCGAGCCTTCCGGCAGTGCGACTTAATTCAAGGCGGCGAAGCCTGGACGATTTGGGTCTTTCCTTCAACAGACCTCGTTAACTTTGCGACTCGAATAACGTGCTTTAAATATTTCATTACCTGATGAACACGTATTGACTTGAGTCTGTACGATCTTGGCTCTTCGACTATTTTACTAGATATGTAGCTTGAGCCTCTATCCGTGTACCTGTAGAAATATCTGGTTAGCAACGAGTTCAATCTAAAGGTCCCTGGTATCCCGGGTTTCGGCACCAAATAATAAGGTTCATAGCTAATAAATTTGTCTTCGGATATTCTTAATTATCATTACCTTACTGGAGAGTGAGCCTTTAGGAAAATAAGAGAAGGAACACGTTAGATTAGTTGATTAAGCCGTTTTATTTCTAGCCTTTTTGAAAGTCGGTAAAGGGGAGCCTTTCTACCTGCAACACACACGAGGGCACGAACCCAGCCAAAAAGAAAAAAGCAGAAGAAAAACCGTCTGCTCGCGTTCCCTTGGGAACCGGCATTGCCCCCTCGTTCTTACGGATCTTTTTGATTCGTAACATGTATTAACGAGGCAGTCACGTTTTCGCAACGGTACCGTCTCGTCGCCATTTTTTGTCACCTCATTTATTTTTATTTTCGCCTGCGTCTTAAAGTTTAATACAAGTTCTTGCGCCCTGCCCGTTCGGTTTTGATCGTTGTTTCGCATCGCCTTTCGAACGATCGTTATCTTACGGTTAGTTTACAACAAACAGTGTATTCACATTGAATACAAGTATATTTGATTCTGTTTACATGTAGAAGTATAAACTCATAATATAACAGTGTATTCACATTGTATACAAGTATATTTGATCCTGTTTACATATAGAAGTATAAACTCATGGTATCACAGTGTTTTCACATTGAATACAAGTATATTTGATCCTCTTTACATATAGAAGTTGAAACTCATGGTATCACAGTGTATTCACATTGAATACAAGTATATTTGATTATGTTTACATGTAGAAGTATAAACTCATAATATAACAGTGTATTCACATTGAATACAAGTATATTTGATTCTGTTTACATATAGAAGTAAAAACTCATGGTATAACAGTGTATTCACAAAGAATACAAGTATATTTGATCCTGTTTACATATAGAAGTAAAAACTCATGGTATCACAGTGTATTCACATTGAATACAAGTATATTTGATTCTGTTTACATGTAGAAGAATAAACTCATAATATAACAGTGTATTCACATTGAATACAAGTATATTTGATTCTGTTTACATGTAGAAGTATAAACTCATAATGAAACAGTGTATTCACATTGAAAACCAGTAAATTTGATCCTGTTTGCATATAGAAGTAAAAATCCGTGGTATCACAGTGTATTCATATTAAATACAAGTATATTTGATCCTGTTTACATGTAGAAGTATAAACTCATAATATAACAGTGTATTTACATTGAATACAAATATATTTGATCCTGTTTATATGTAGAAGTATAAACTCATTGTATAACAGTGTATTCACATTGAATACAAGTATATTTGATCCTGTTTACATATAGAAGTAAAAACTCATGGTATCACAATGTATTCACATTGAATACAAGTATATTTGATTCTTTTTACATGTAGAAGTATAAACTCATAATATAACAGTGTATTCACATTGAATACAAGTATATTTGATCCTGTTTACATATATTAGTTAAAACTAATGGTATAAAAGTGTATTTACATTGAATACAAGTATATTAGATTCTGTTTATATGTTGAAGTATAAACTCATAACAGTGTATTCACATTGAATACAAGTATATTTGATCCTGTTTACATGTAGAAGTATAAACTCATAATATAACAGTGTATTCACATTGAATACAAGTATATTTGATGCTGTTTACATATACAAGTAAAAACTCATGATATCACAGTGTATTCACATTGAATACAAGTATATTTGATCCTGGTTACATATGGATGTTAAAACTCATTGTATCACAGTGTATTCACATTGAATACAAGTATATTTGATTCTGTTGACATATAGAAATATAAACTCATAATATAACAGTGTATTCACATTGAATACAAGTATATTTGATTCTGCTTACATGTAGAAGTATAAACTAATAATATAACAGTGTATTCACATTGAATACAAGTATATTTGATCCTGTTTACATATAGAAGTAAAAACTCGTGGTATAACAGTGTATTCACATTGAACACAAGTATATTTGATTCTGTTTACATGTAGAAGTTAAACTCATAATATAACAGTGTATTCACATTGAATACAAGTATTTTTGATTCTGTTTACATATAGAAGGAAAAACTCATGGTATCACAGTGTATTCATATTGAATACAAGTATATTTGATTATGTTTACATGAGAAGTATAAACTCATAATATAACAGTGTATTCACATTGAAAACAAGTATATTTGATCCTGTTTGCATATAGAAGTAAAAAGACGTGGTATCACAGTGTATTCACATTAAATACAAGTATATTTGATCCTCTTTACATGTAGAAGTATAAACTCATAATATAACAGTGTATTTACATTGAATACAAGTATATTTGATCCTGTTTACATGTAGAAGTATAAAATCATAATATAACAGTGTATTCACATTGAATACAAGTTTTTTTGATTCTGTTTACATATAGAAGTAAAAACTCATGGTATAACAGTGTATTCACATTGAATACAAGGATATTTGATCCTGTTTACATATAGAAGTAAAAACTCATGGTATCACAGTGTATTCACATTGAATACAAGTATATTTGATACTGTTTACATGTAGAAGAATAAACTCATAATATAACAGTGTATTCCAATTCAATACAAGTACATTTGATTCTGTTTACATGTAGAAGTATAAACTAATAATAGAACAGTGTATTCATATTGAATACAAGTATAGTTGATTCTGTTTACATGTAGAAGTAAAAACTCATAATATAACAGTTTTATTCACATTGAAAACAAGTATATTTGATCCTGTTTGCATATAGAAGTAAAAAGACGTGGTATCACAGTGTATTCACATTGAATACAAGTATATTTGATCCTGGTTACATTTGGATGTTAAAACTCATTGTATCAAGTGTATTCACATTGAATTTAAGTATATTTGATTCTGTTTACATGTAGAAGTATAAACTCATAATATAACAGTGTATTCACATTGAATACAAGTATATTTGATCCTGTTTACATATAGAAGTAAAAACTCATGGTATAACAGTGTATTCACATTAAATACAAGTATATTTGATTCTGTTTACATGTAGAAGTATAAACTCATAATATAAAAGTATATTCACATTGAAAACAAGTATATTTGATCCTGTTTGCACATAGAAGTAAAAAGACGTGGTATCACAGTGTATTAACATTAAATACAAATATATTTGATCCTGGTTACATTTGGATGTTAACAATCATTGTATCACAGTGTATTCACATTGAATACAAGTATATTTGATTCTGTTTACATGTAGAAAAATAAACTCATAATATAACAGTTTATTTACATTGAATACAAGTATATTTGATCCTGTTTACATGTAGAAGTATAAACTCATAATATAACAGTGTATTTACATTGAATAAAAGTATATTTGATCCTGTTTACATATAGAAGTAAAAACTCATGGTATAACAGTGTATTCACATTGAATACAAGTATATTTGATCCTGTTTGCATATAGAAGTAAAAACTCATGGTATCACAGTGTTTTCACATTGAATTCAAGTATATTTGATCCTGTTTACATGTAGAAGTATTAACTCATAATATAACAGTGTAGTCACATTGAATACAAGTATATTTGATTCTGTTTACATATAGAAGTATAAGTTCATAAAATAACAGTGTATTCACATTGAATAAAAGTATATTTGATTCTTTTTACATATAGAAGTAAAAACTCATGGTATAACAGTGTATTCACATTGAATACAAGTATATTTGATTCTGTTTACATATAGAAGTAAAAACTCATGGTATCACAGTGTATTCACATTGACTACAAGTATATTTGATTCTGTTTACATGTAGAAGTATAAACTCATAATATAACAGTGTATTCACATTGAATACAAGTATATTTGATTCTGTTTACATTTAGAAGTATAAACTAATAATATAACAGTGTATTCATATTGAATACAAGAATATTTGATTTTGTTTACATGTAGAAGTATAAACTCATAATATAACAGTGTATTCACATAAAATACAAGTACTAGTATACGGCGGCCGTCCCAGGACGGTAATAGGTGAAGTCTAGTATTCAGTGTCTCCTGTGCATTTAGTCGAGTTATACTTGTATTGTCTGCTACACGTTAGTGTATTTATACTTTTATTGTCTGCTGCACGTTAGTCGACTTTTACTTTAATACCCCTTATACTTTTTACACCTTAATCTACTTTAAGCCTCTTAATCCATGTAAAGCCGCTTTATCCATGTTAATCCACTTCATCCATGTTAAGCCACTTTCTCCATGTAAAGCCTCTTAATCTTCTTACGATTTATTAATCATTTTAAGCCCTTAATCCACGCATTGTCAAGTCGTACCACTCATACACGTACCAAACAATGGAGGGAAAACCAATCACGGTTGAGCGCACTTGGGAACTTCCCCCAAGGCCATGCCCGTGCTCCTTTCTTGGTCCTTTACTTGCAGATTAAGTGTCTTACCAATGCCCATCGTTTTTAACCTGTCCGCGGGTCTCGCCCTGCCCGCGGATCTCGCCCTGCCTGCGGGTCTCGCCCTGCCCGTAGGTCTACACCTGCCCGCCGTTTTCCCCAGTCCGTCCTTTTACCCGCCCTGCCACGAAAATTCAAAAGAAAAAGGTTAAGCCTGACCGGCGGCAGTTCGAACCCTTTTCAGGTGGTCGACCTTTTTCCAGGCAGAAAAAGTTGCGTGAACCCTCTCGAACCAATGGAAGCACGTGCACTGGAAAAAAAGGGAACAATCTCTTAATGGTGTTGGAACGCACTCAATTGAACTGTTAAGAAAAAAAATGCAATGATGGTTCTTTGAGGGATAAAAAAAGAAATGGGGTCTAAAGGTTGTTGGAACGCAGTCAATAGACATGTTAAGAAAACATGAATTGGTGCTTGTTTGGATGCAACAGGGAACGGTCTCTTAAGGAGTTGTAAGAACTGAATGAATTGGGGCTTGTTTAAGGGGATGCAAAAGGGAACGGTCTCTGAAAAGTGTTGGAATGTAGTCAACACAGCTATTGAAAACACATGGAAATGGGGCCTGTTTGAAGAATGTAAAAAGTACCGGTCTCTGAAAATATTTGGAATGCAGTCAATGAAGCTGGTGAAAACACAGTGAATTGGGGCTCGATTGAGGGAAGCTAAAAGGGAACGATCTCTGAAAAGTGCTGGAATGCAGCCAACAGAGGTGGTGGAACCAAAATCAATTGGGGTTTGTTTTAAGGATGCAAAAGAGAACGGTCTCTAAAAGTGTTGGAATGCAATCAATAGACCTGGTGAAAACAATGAATTGGGGCTTGTTTGGGGGGATGCAAAAGGGAACGGTCTCTGAAAAGTGTTGGAATGTAGTCAACACAGCTGGTGAAAACACAATGAAATGGGGCCTGTTTGAAGAATGTAAAAAGTAACGGTCTCTGAAAATATTTGGAATGCAGTCAATGGAGCTGGTGAAAACACAGTGAATTGGGGCTTGTTTGAAGGAAGCTAAAAGGGAACGATCTCTGAAAAGTGCTGGAATGCAGCCAACAGAGGTGGTGGAACCAAAATCAATTTGGGTTTGTTTTAAGGATGCAAAAGAGAACGGTCTCTAAAAGTGTTGAAATGCAATCAATAGACCTGGTGAAAACAATGAATTGGGGCTTGTTTGGGGGGATGCAAAAGGGAACGGTCTCTGAAAAGTGTTGGAACGCAGTCAGTGGAGCGGTTGGGAACAAAATGCATTGGTGGTTGCTTGAGGGGTGCAATAGGGAAAGGGTTCTTAAAAGTGTTGGAATGCAATCAGTGGAGCTGTTGATAACACTATGCAATGGTAGTTGTTTTAGGGCTGCAAAAGGGAACGGTCTCTTAAAAGTGCTGGAATGTAATATGGAGCTGTTGAGAACAGTATGCAATAGTGGTTGTTTTAGGGCTGCAAAATGAAACGGTCTATTAAAAGTGTTGGAACGCAGTCAATGGAGCTGTTGAGAAGAGTATCCAATAGCTGTGGTTTGAGGACTGCAAAAGGGAACGGTCTCTGAAGATTGTTGGAACACAGTCAATGGAGCTGGAGAAAACAAAATGAATTGGGGCTTGTTTGAGGAATGCAAAAGGGAACGGTCTCTCAAAGGTGTTGGAATGCAGTCAAAGAAGCTCATCAGAATACAATGAATTGGTGGTTGGTTTAGGGTTGCAAAAGGGAACGGTCTCTTAAAAGTGTTGGAACGCAGTCAGTGGAGCTGTTGAGAACAGTATCCAATAGCTGTGGGTTGAGGACTGCAAAAGGGAACGGTCTTTTAAAAGTGTTGGAACGCAGTCAATGGAGCTGTTGAGAACAGTGTCCAATAGCTGCGGTTTGAGGACTGCAAAAGGGAACGGTCGCTGAAGATTGTTGGAACACAGTCAATGGAGCTGGAGAAAACAAAATGAATTGGGGCTTGTTTGAGGGATGCAAAAGGGAACGGTCTCTCAAAGGTGTTGGAATGCAGTCAAAGAAGCTCATCAGAAAACAATGAATTGGTGGTTGTTTCAGAGGTGAAAAAGGGAACGGTCTCTTAAAAGTGTTGGAACGCAGTCAGGGGAGCTGTTGAGTACAGTATCCAATAGCTGTTGGTTGAGGGATGCAAAAGGGAACAATCTCTTAAAAGTGTTGGAACGCTGTAAATGGAGCTGTTGAGAACAAAATGCAATGATGGTTGTTTGAGAGGTGATAAAGGGAATGGTCTCTTAAAAGTGTTGGAACGCAGCCAACAGAGGTGGTGGAACCAAAATCAATCGGGGTTTGTTTTAAGGATGCAAAAGAGAACGGTCTCTAAAAGTGTTGGAATGCAATTAATAGACCTGGTGAAAACAATGAATTGGGGCCTGTTTGGGGGGATGCAAAAGAGAACGGTCTCTGAAAAGTGTTGGAATGTAGTCAACACAGCTGGTGAAAACACAATGAAATGGGGCTTGTTTGAAGAAGGTGAAAGGGAACGTTGTCTAAAGGGTGTTGGAATGCAGTCCATGGGGCTGATGGAAACACAATGAATTGGGGCTTGGTAGAGGATGCAAAAGGGAACAGTCCCTGAAAAGTGTTGGAATGCAGTCAACGGAGCTGGTGGAAGCAAAATCAATTGGTGTTTGTTTAAAGGATGCAAAGTGGAACGGTTTCTGAAAGTTGATGGAATGCAGTCAACTGAGCTGGTGAAAAACCAGGAATTGGGGCCTGTTTGAGAGTTGCAATAGAGAACATTTTCTGAAATGTGGTGAATTCAAGTCAATGGAGCTGGTGAAGACACAGTAAATTGGAGCTTGCTTGAGTGATGCAAAATGGAACTGTCTCTAAAAAGTGTTGGAATGCAGAATAAGGAACTGGTGGAAACAAATTAATTTGGAACTGTTTAAAGGATTCAAAAGAGAATGTTCTCTAATAGTGTCTGGTGGATGCAAAATGGGACGGTCTCATAAGGTGGAGTTTGGGACACAGCAAATGGAGCTGTCAACCAAAACAATGAATTGGTGGTTATTTCAGGGCTGTCAAATGGAACGATCTCTTGAGGTAGTTATGAAACACAGACAATGACAACGACAGGCAATGAAAACAATAAATTGTTGGTTGTTTTGGGGCTGTAGTCTCTTCAAAATAGAATGTTACCAACGGACCTGTTGGAAAATAATTGTTAATTGGTGGTGTAATTGGTTATTCAGCGTGTATATAATCTTATTACCGTTGACGTGAAGGCTGTGTGCTGGGCATATGGTTGACGTCGGCCATTATGGTGGAGTTGGGGTAGATGAAATTCGGAGTGCGGTGTGGGGAATAGCTACAGTGTAGAAAAGCGGAAAGAGGGAAAAGGTTAAGCCTTGCTGGCGGCAGGTCGAACCCTTTTCAGGTAGTCGAACCTTTTCGCAGGTAGAAAAATAGCACGTGACGGCAGTTGGACCAATGGTAAAAGGGACGTAAAAGTGAAAGGAAAAGGTTAAGCCTAGCTTGCGGCAGTTCGAACCTTTTGCAGGTAGTCGAACCTTTTCGCAGGTAGAAAAAAGCACGTGACGCCGTGCAACCAATGGCAGCGTGCGCCTACACGACCTTGAACGGACAAACACACAGACAGACAGATTCACAAACAAACTCCGCCCACAAAGTACCCTTAGGTTTTTATAAAGGTAGGAAACTAGTATACGGCGGCCCGTCCCAGGACGGTAATAGGTGAAGTCTAGTATTTAGTGTTGGTGTGGAAGGTCGGACCTGTTCTTAAATCCCTGAATCCACCTAAAGCCCCTTAATCAACTAATAGCCCCTTAATCCATCTAAAGCCCCTTAATACACCTAAATCCTCTTATTCCACCTTAATACCCTTAATCCTGTTAATCCATGTTTAACCGCTGAATCCACGTAAAGCCCTAATCTACTTACAACTAATTAATCCACGTTTTGTCAAGTATTACTCAAACACGTAAAAAACAATGGATGAAAAACAAATCACGGATAAGTGCACTTTGAAACTGCCACCAAGGCCATGCCTTGCTCCTTACTTGGTCCTTTACCTGCAGTTTTAGTGCTTTACCAATGTCCATCCCCTGCCCGTCGTTTCCAACCTGTCCGTTGTTTCCGCCCTGCCCGCGGATCTCGCCCTGCCCGTAGGTCTACACCTGCGCGCCGTTTTCCCCATTCCGTCGTTTTACCCGCCCTGTCCGTGGAAATTTGAAAGAAAACGGTTAAGCCTAGCCGGTGTCAGTTCGAACCCTTTTCTGGTAGTCGCTCTTTTTCCAGGTAGTCGACCTTTTACCAGGTAAAAAAAAGTCACGTGCACCTCTTCGAACCAATAGTACCACGCGCACAACGATAGTTCCCCGGACAAACAGACAGACAGATACACAAACAAATCCCTTCCACAAATACCCTTTACGCATTAATAGAAGTAGTAGACGATGTCCGTCCCCTTCCCGTCGTTTCGAACCTGTTCTTTGTTTCTGTCGTTCCCGCGGGTTTCACCCTCTCCGTCGTTTTCCTCCGTCCGTCCTTTTACCCGTCCTGTCCGCGCAAATTCGAAAGAAAAAGGTTAAGCCTAACCGGTGGCAGTTTGAACCCTTTTCAAGTGGTCGACCTTTTTCCAGTTGGTTTCCTTTATACAGGCAGAAAAAGTTACGTCAACCCTGTCGAACCAATGGAAGCACGCGCACTGGAACAAAAGGGAACAATCTCTTAATGGTGTTGGAAATCAATTGAACTGCCAAGAAAAAAAACCAGTGTGTTTCTTTGAGGGATGAAAAAAGCAAATGGTGTCTAATGGGTGTTGAAACGCAGGCAATAGAGTTGTTAAGAAAAAATTAATTGGTGCTTGTTTGAGGGATGCAAAAAGGAAACAGTCTGTTAAGCAGTTGAAAGAACTCAATGAATTAGTGGTTGTTTGAGGTATGCAAAACGGAACAGTCTCTTAAGTGTGTTGGAACGCAGTAAATGGATCTGTTGAGAACACAAAGAATAGTTGGTTGTTCGAGGGATGCAAAAGGGAACCGTCTCTCAAAGGTGTTGGAATGCAGCCAATGGAGGTGTTGAAAACACAATGAATGGGTACTTGTTTTGAACTGCAAACGGGAAAGGTCTCTGAAAAGTGCTAGAACGCAGTCAGTGGAGCTGTTAGGAACAAAATGCAGTGTTGGTTGTTTGAGGGATGCAAAAGGGAACGGTCTCTGAAAAGAGCTGGAACGCTGCCAATGGGGCTGTTGAGAACCCAAGGAATTAATAGTTGTTTTAATGATACAAAAGGGAACGGTCTCTCAATGGTGTTGGAACATAGTCAATTGAGCTGTTGAGGACAAAGAATTGGTGGTTGTTTGAGGGATGCAAAAGGGAACGGTCTCTTAAGGGTGTTGGAATGCAGTCAATGGAGATGGTGAGAATACTATGAATTGGTTCATTTTTTAAGAGATGCAAAAGGGAATGGTCTCTGAAGGGTGTTGAACACAGATATTGGGTTGTAAAGAACACAATGAATGTGTGGTTGTTAAAGGGATGCAAAAGAAAACGGTCTCTGAAAGTTGTTGGATTCCAGCCAATGGAACTGTTGAAAACACTATGAATTGGTACTTGTTTGACGGATAAAAAAGTGAACTGAGTCTTAATTAGTTGTAAGTACTCAATGAATTGGTGCTTGTTTGAGGGAAGCAGAAGGGAACGGTCTCTGAAAGGTGTTGGAATGCAGTCAATGGAGCTGGTGGGAATACACTGAATTGGTTGTTGTTTGAGGGATGCAAAATGGAACGGTCTCTGAAAGGTGTTGGAAAGCAGTCGATGGAGCTGGTTGGAATACACTGAATTGGTTGTTGTTTGAGGAATGCAAAATGGAACGGTCTCTGAAGATTGCTGGAATGAAGTCAACATAAAGAATGTATAATTGTTGAGTGATTCAAAAGAGAACGGTCTCTGAAAGGTGTTGGAACACAGTCAATAGAGCTGGGGAAAACAAAAAGAATTGGGGCTTGTTTGAGGGATGCAAAAGGGAACGGTCTCTGCAGGGTGGTGAAACACAATCAAATAATGTTATGAATACAAAGTAATGGTGGTTGTTTCAGGGAAGCAAAAGGGAATGGTCTCTAAGGGTGTTGGATTACAGCCAACGGAGCTGTTGAAAAACACCATATTTGGTGCTTTTTTAAGGGATGCAAAAGAGAACGGTCTCCTAATTAGTTGTAAGCACTCAATGAATTGGTGGTTGTTTTAGGGATGCAGAAGGGAACAATCTCTGAAATGTGTTGGAACCAGGCAACGTAGCTGGTGGGAATACAATGAGATGGTGCTTGTTTTCAAGAATGCAAAAGGGAACGGCCTCTTATGGGTGTTGGAATGCAGTCAGATGAGCTGTCCAAACACTAAGTAACAGTGGTTATTTGAGGGAAGCAAAGGGAACGGTCTCTCAAGGTTGGGGGCGCACAGTCAATGGAACTGTCAAGAACACAAAGTTATAGTGGTGGTTTGAGGGCTGCAAAAGGGAACGGTCTCTTAAAAGTGATGGAATGCTTTCAGTGGAGCTGTTTAGAACAAAATACAAGGTGGTTGTTTGAGAGGTGCAAAAGGGAGTATACGGCGGCCCGTCCCAGGACGGTAATAGGTGAAGTCTAGTATTTAATCGGACCTGTTTTTAATCCACTTAAAGCCCCTTAATCCACGTATTGTCAAGTCGTACCTCTCCTACACTTAAAAAACAATGGAAGAAAAACAAATCACGGTTGAGCGCACTTGGGAACTGCCCCCAAGGCCATGCCCGTGCTCCTTATTTGGTCCGTAGACCGAGGCGGAATTTAGTTCCTCTTTTTTTTTGTGGTTGTCGTTATCACATGGGCTGTGATTTTTAGGGTTTTTTTTCGGCTCTGGCTATTCTTGTAGGAGAACTTCCTTAAAAACAATGTTTTTCGTGAATATCTTGTTCTTATCTTGTTCCGTTGATTGTGGAATATTCCTAAGTAGCTTGCCCTGTTTCTCTGTTTCTTCGCACTGAACCTTGACACCTTCTCTTGATGTTGCACGCGAGAATGCGACGTGTAGTTGGCTGTGGCTGAAAACGGATTCCGGAAGGTAGATGCCTACTTGCTCAAAAGTCTGTCCCTGTGACTTGTTGATGGTCATAGCGAAAGCCACAAGCACAGGATACTGCAATCTTTTGAGTTTGAAGGGCAAGTCAGAGTCGGTGGGAGACATGGACATCCGCGGAAGGAAGACGTTGTGTCCTTTGTGTTTCCCGGCCGCGATCTCTGTCACAATCAGGTTACCGCTGAGCGCCTTGATGATGAGCCTCGTGCCGTTGCAAAGTCCCTGTCGCGAGTCAATGTTCTTGAGAAGAATGACGATTGCTCCTATTTTCAGTTTGAGTTGGTGCGGAGGTAGCCCGGAGACGTTGAAGGTATTTAAAATTTCCGGAGGGTAGTTGGAAATTTCCTCTGGGTCCTCTGAATCGATAGTGTCGATACTTTTGCAGACTTTCAACGCGCCAGGCATCTCGCCAATAATCTTGTTGTTGATCCTAAGACAGTCTTCATTCTTGGGACATAGAATAGCCCGGTTACAAACTTGTTCTCTGACGCTTTCGTTTAAGAGATCCGATGGATCGCCAAAGACGTGTTCGATTAAGTTACTTCGAATGTTGAGAAGGTCTTGCGGGATTTCGATGAGATCTGGGTCATTGAGCCGCGGTGTTTGTGCCAAAGATCCATTTCCCAGTTGAATGAGCCAATCAGCGAAATCTTGACTACCATCGGTGGTGCGCATGTTTTGCACCAATCGAAGCTGTCGAAAAAGAGGCCAAGTCGCGTTATTGGTGATGGTCGCTTCGATGATTTTGACCCTGTTTCCGTGTCTCACAACGGGCAAGCACTGTCTAAAATCGCCGCCGAGCAAGAGAACTTTGCCACCGTAGGGATCGACGCGATTCTTCATGACAGTTTGGAAAAGATGATTGATCGCATCGAGGGCGTGGTTGGTCTTCATGGTGGCTTCGTCGGAAATTATGAGACTGGCGTTTCTGATCAATTGCGCGTTGTAGCTAGCTTCTTCGATTCTCGATCTTGTCGTCTCTGTTATTGGAGGATAAATCTTGAACTGCGAATGGTAAGTTGTTACGTCCAGTAACAAAGTGGACGCGATCCCCGTGGAAGCCACTGCGATGACTTGTCTCCCTTGGCCTTGGAGAACGGTGATGAGGGTGTTGTAGAGAAAGGTCTTTCCCGTTCCTCCAGGGCCGTCCAGGAAATACTGCCTCGGATGTGAGTTGTTGACATCGTTGACAGCAGTCATGACTTGATCAAAGGCCGCGCGTTGCCCGTCGTTGAGTTGCGCCAACATCATTTCGCCCATCAGTCTCTTTTCTCTTTGACTGTTTTCGTTGTTCTCTTCCATCTGAGCTTCGACCAGTTGGTTAAACAGATGGAAATCCGGGACAGGCAAGGAGAGATCTTCCATCGTCTGATTGTGGAGACGTAGCTTGTCCTGAATCCATTTCAACGTCAAGTTCTTGGCCACGTTGGCTTCGTGTCCGCTTCTAATGTAGTCTTCCATCAGATGGTTCAGGTTGATTTCAAATAGATGCAGAGCGTCGGAGGGATTGCAGGACAAGCAAATGTCTACAAAAAGCTGCCTCAGCTGAAGAGGCATTTGGAATGCTGCCGCTTCTTGCATGGCTCTTGCCCAAGCAGTGTCGTCTTCCAGCAAATTCAGTGATATTGCTGCCGCTTTGAAAGTGGGATGGACAATCTGGTCGACTGTTTGCAAATCTTCAAAGCTTGTTGGCCCTTTAACGTTGATGATAAGCAAACGAAGGCAATGCCGTTCCACCTGTCGAACGCCAACCGTGTATAGGCGACCGATGATCTTGGCCCGTTTCACGCGAGGCTTCTATGAATTGGTTTTCTTGATGAAAACGTAGTGGTGAGGTATTTCTCTGTAGAAATATTGCCGTGCGCTCTCGTCGACGCGATTCAACTTAAAGAAAGCAGTTAGGTTGGTGTCTCTCGAAGCGGCATTGATGACGGCTTGCATTTCGTTTCCCGGTTGGAAAAAGACGGGCTGCTCTCGGGGCAAATGGACGGCCAGGCGATAGATAGCATGCGAACGGTCGGAAAGGGGAAACTTGAAGATTCGCCAACAGGCTTCCGGCGCGCTGACGTAACGCGCATCAAGATGGCACGTGATTTCGTCCCACTCCACCCTTGGTTCTTCGCCTTCTGCCAGATGATACGTTCCCACTTTTTGATCCATTTTCAGGCAATCGTACCCTTTGTAGACGTACTTGAAGATGTACTTTACGCTGACGATGGATGTGCAGTATTCGAGGTTGATGTGGGAGTCATACTTGAGGGATAATCAAGGGTTGTAAGGTACGACCCATCTGTTGTCAACTTCGAAATGCGTGTATCCTCGTTTCAAGCGGTGTACAACGCCCGTATCTCTTCGTCTGTAAGTGGGGTAGCCGTTATCGTTTAGGAGTGTTTCTTGGCTATGTTGCTTCGGGAAAGCCTTTGAGCACTTGTCGCCGTCCATGCAAGGGGATTTTTTGTTGATCAACCCACACGGACCGTGAATCATGTGGGTCATGACGCTCTTATAAAGTCTCGGATGCGTTGTATTATCGGGAATTTCCGCGCATATGGTTGCATCCACATCTTCCGCTGTAGCAGGGGCGTCACGCTCGTCGATCCAAATGAGCATGTGACAGTGGGGCAATCCACGCTTCTGAAATTCAATGACGTGTATCCGTGCAGTCGCAAATCCCAGCACCTGGCGCTTTTCAATGTCGTTGATCAACTCAATTTTCTTTTGCTGGAAAACTCTTGCGACTATATCGGGCCGATCTGATGCCGACAGATGGCTGGGAATGTTGGCCGTGATTTCCCTCCACTTTGGGTTGCAGCTAAAAGTCAGGAAGAATACTGGCTTGCCCAATTTACCACAGATGGCCATTGCATCTTGGTACGCTTGCTTCATCGCCCTTGGGCTTCCGATGAAACTCGATGGGAGGACGTGATAAGATCCGACCGTAAGGTTTTCTCGTTCGGCGCGATTATGCAAGTAGTCCAAGAGACCGTCGTATTGAGCCACGTGAAGCTCCGCCTGATGTTCGCGGATGTACTTGACGCGGTTGGCTTCAATCTTTACGTAAGAATCGACCGTCCATTGCTGAGTGAGTGATCCGCCGGCCAAGACGTTGTTGAAATATTCCCGAATCGACATGAGAAAGCTGTAAAATTCGCACTGCGTGATCCTTTTTCGTCTTCCTTCGCCAAGATTCAATCGATGGGGATCGTTATCGTCGTCATCCATTTGCTCCTCTGGTTCCGGTTCTGGTTCTTCCACCAGCTCTTCCTCACCAGCTAAGGCTTCTACTGGTGCATTTTCTAGCCGCAGCATCTCATCAAGTCTTGGGAGATCGATCTCTTCCTCTTCATCCACATCCATTGCCCGTGCTGCTGCTTCCTCTCTTTCACGTCGTGTAGTGGTGGTATAAGGCATGTTTACATGCCAGCCATCGTCACCGTTTGGGAAGAGCAAAGTAGAATGAAGTTCGAAAGTGGCAAGATTTGAAGAGCTCTACGAGGTGTATTCGCTCGTCTGAAGTGTCGGGACCAACTGGCCCTATGAACTGAGGGAGGGGAGGGGGCGACGTTGCCGAGTCATAGCATGTCTTTTTCCCGGTACATAAGCGGATAAAAAAAAATAAACAAAATTCTGAATTAGAGAGAGGAACACCCATGGTAAGTAAACAATTCCCGGTCCCAAAACGCGGGGAGCACATAGATAAGGGGACGATTAGCTGAATTAGGATAAGAGTGGGCAACAGAGCCGAAGTAAGAGGCGATGGACACACAGAGGAACGAGCGAGAGAGAGAAAACAAACAAACGGAAAAACTATATATATAATTAAGAAGCGGTCTTGGCGGCAAGGCGACGCGAACGACGGAGAGTGGATGAGGGCACTGCCAGAGGGGGCGGAGCAGGAAGCTGGAATGTGACCGATGTCGTTGGGGCGATCGCTGGAGGATGCGGCTGCAAAATCTGAGGGGCAATGACACGAAGAAAACGTCTATTGCGGCGGAACAACCGCCCAGCTGGTGTTTTCACGAGGTAATCCCGGAACGGCCCCACCTCAACAATGACACCAGGAGTGGACCAACGCTTTGTCTTATGGTCTTGGATGACCACGTTGTCGCCGATCGCCAGGGGTGGAAGGGGGCGCGCAGAACAGTTGAAGTGTTGGGCTTGAAGATCCTTTGCATGTCGGGCACGCTTCTCCAATAACTTAGCGGCCTGCTGCCATTCAGGAGCAAATGAGCGCCTGTGTGCGGGAAGAAGATCGCGCGTCGGGCGGCTGAAGACGATTTGCGACGGGGATGCTCCACCCGACATAGGCGCGTTGCGGAAGAGAATCAAAGCCTTGCCGAACTTGTCCGGGTCGAACGACCCCGACGACCAAGAGCCCGCGATGAGCTTCTTCATCGATTTGACAGCTGATTCCGCGTAGCCATTGGACTGGGGATGGTGGGGCGACGAACGGCCGATGCTAATATCCCAGTCGCGAAGGAACGAGATAAATTCGTCAGACTTGAACTGCGGGCCCCCATCCGACCACAATTTCACCGGGGCTCCTGCTCCACACGTGAAAAACGAACGGAGGGCGTCAATGACCCGCCGCGTAGACGTGTTGACGTCCGGGAACGGGTAGACCTGAGGCCAACCGCTGAACTGATCTGCCACAATTAAAAAATCGCGATCGCGGTATGCGCCGAGATCGACGAATATAAACTCAAACGGGCGGGAAGCTGGAGCATGGGGAAGGAGAGGCTCCGCCGGATGAGATGGGAGACGCTCTCTACAAGATGGGCAGGTCTTTGCGGCCACGACTATATCGTTGTCCATTGAGGGCCAGTAGACCGAGAGACGGGCGCGCTGACGGAGTTTAGTGGCTCCTTGGTGCATTTGAAGTAAGCGCCGTATGATCTCCTTACGCAAGGAAACGGAATGACTACTCGGGGGCCTACGAGGATGAGGCCCTCCGCATCGTCGACTGACAGCTGGCCCCGCACCTGCCAGAATGGACGGAGCTCCATGGGGAGATTACACTTGTCGTTCGGGAATCCCTCAAGGATTGTTTGGCGGAGGGACAGCATAACCGGATCGGCCGAGGAAGCCGCTGCAACGGAGGCCAGCAAAATGTCGGGATTGGCATCACTGGATCCCTCCATCGTATCCAAAAAACTGATACGGGCAGCAAATGACTTCGGGCCCTCCGCGATCTCGTCGGAAGCGGAAGGATAATCCACAGGGGAGCGCGACAGGGCATCAGCCATCACGTTGTTCTTCCCAGGCACCCAGACAGCGACGAAAGAGTACCGCTGCATGGATAGGCGAAGACGTAAAATTCTTGGATTATCCAGCTTATCCAGGTGGTAATCGTTGAGGATTGGAATCAAAGGGCGATGATCGGTGACGAGCTGGAAGGAGGGCAGGCCTTCGAGAAACTGGCGGCATTTACGCATTGCCCAAGCCGCCGCCAGGCATTCCAGCTCGATCATTGCGTAACGGGATTCTGCATCAGACAGGAAGCGGGATTCTGCCTGCACGACATTCCAGCTTCCATTGGCGTTTTGTTGACGGAGGATGAAACCGAGGCCTCGGAGGCGGGACGCATCGACGTGAAGCGAGGTTGGGGAAGCCGGGTCGTAAAACGATAATTCGGAAGATGAAGATAGGGCCTCACGGGCTGCTTCGAAGTCCTTCTCGTGTTGCATCGTCCACTCCCATACAAAGTCCTTTCGGAGTAGAGGCGCCAAAGGGCGGAGAAAGGGGGCCAAGGCGTCTGAAAAATTTCCCACCTGTTGGCAGAGTCCATGGAAAGCACGCATTTCCGACACACAAGAGGGAGCCGGGAATTCACGGATGGCCTTCCGTAGATCCGGGCTGGGACGGAAACCGTTTTCGCCTACTACATAACCCCCGAACAGCACTGAAGGTTTAGCAAAGACCACCTTGCGGACGTTGATGGCGATTTGGTGATCAGAGGCGAGGTGAAAAAGGCGACGGACGAGATCCACATGTTCCTCCCAAGTGACGGAGAAGACCATGATATCCTCTACCACGCGGCTACAGTTCGGGAAATCGTCGAAAATGTTCGCGAGACGCCTACCGTAGTCATCGCCCGCTAACGAAACGCCAAAAGGGAGTCGGTTGTACTTGTAGCGGCCAAACGGAGTGGAGAACGTCGTCATGGCACTTGACTCCTCATCTAGCTCCACCTGGTGATAGCCCTTCAGGGCGTCAACCACGGTGAAGAATTTCATCCCCATTGGGATGGTCCGAACCGCCTGGAACGGAGTTGGGGAATCAAAAGTGAGCCGAACAATGCAGCGGTTGAGCGACGTAAAGTCTCCGCAAATGCGGATTCCGCCATCGTCCTTTGGGACAATCACGATCGGGTGGACCCACAACGTCGGCTCGGGCACTTTGCTGATGATGCCTTGGTCTTCCAGCGAGTCCAGCTCCTGTTTAACCCTTGGCATTAGAGGGACAGCAATGGGACGGGATCCGCGAATAGCAGAAGGAACCGCGCCCTCCTTTAGTTGAAAGTGGCATGGGGGACCTCGCATTGGACGGCACACGCCATCGAAAATTAAAGGGCATTCAGCCATAAGATCGTCCAACGTGGGCTTCACGTCGTGCACTGGGAGTGGAGCTGTCAAAGGCGGAGACGTAATTGCAGCTAGCCCGCAGAAATGCGGGTATTGAGCCGGTAGCATGCCGAATAGTTTTTGCGACGCCTTTGAGAGCACCGGCTGTTGAAGGTCCCGGAGGACATGGATAGAAGTGGTCACGGGGTGAATTGATCCGCTGGACCATGACAACGTGGCTGGGAAGTGGCCCAGTGAAGAGATCGCCGCCCCAGTGGCCGTGACTGCGTTCGGTCCCACATCGATCAGCGGAACGTGCTTGAAGTGGCTCCAGAACATGGCGGCCGGGATGGCGTCAATGGACGCACCGGAGTCAGGAAGCACACGGATGAAAATAGTAGAGTTGCTGGAAGCCGGAGAGACGCCAAGCTGGACCATGTCATCAGGAACGATGGACTGGATCGTGATGCTGCCCGCCATCTCAGGTTTCGTGGTTGAACTGCTGCCTTGGGTGCACACGGCCTGGAAGTGGCCCATTTTGTGGCAACCCTGACACTCTTTGCCAAAGGCAGGGCAATCCTCCTTAGCGTGACGATTGGTTGATCCACAGTTCCAACACCCATACGGCTTAGTTCCAGGCGGATGCCAACGAGCTGCTGGCCAACCGCGCTGCTGATCCCGGTGTTGAAAGACAGGCTTGCCCATGGGTAATTTTGCCGCAGGCGTTTTTAGCTGGTGAATGGGGGGCGCGCCGCCCTGTTTGATGGTGGACGCCTGAAGCCGGGAGGCCTCGGATGTACGGAGCGTTGTTAGCGCCATATCCAGGGTTAAAGTGGCGCCCTGTTCAAGGAGCTTACGGCGTACCTCGTCGTCGAAAACGCCAAAGACGAGTTGGCCCAAAACGCGCGTGTTCTGGCAGGCTGCACAGCAATCTTTTTCGAATTCACACTTGCGTGCGAGATCACGCAAGTCACTGAGCGAAGAATCGGCCGATTCGGCGTCACGCTGAACGCGGGAAGAGAACTTCTGGCGCCATACATGGCAATTGCGACCAGCATTGCACCTCTCTTGCAGCTTCCCAATAATGATGTCTGCGTCTTTAAATTCAGCGGCCGCCAAACCCATGGTGAGCACCGCCTTCAGCGTGGCATTGGAGAGGCAGGACAGCAAGATGTTGGCAATATACTCCGGTCGCTCTCCTTGCGGAAGCGCAGTGTTGATAGTCGACAGAGCAAGAAATATTTGCCACTGCTGGTGCCAGATCTCGAAGGAGTCTTTGAATTCCTCGATGTCTAGGAGAGGTGGAACACCATAGTTGGTGTCCTCTCCACCCCTCGCACCGATGGTTGCGAGGGGTGGACGGCACGAGAGAGACACTACTCACTGCACGAGGGACGGAACCGGCAAAGTATTTTTACGACAGCAGAATGGATGGAGGAATGAATAAATGCTGTATGAGAGAATTGAAACACGCTGATACCAAATGATGAGCCAAGAAGAAGACCAAGAATGAATTGAATGGAGTAGCGTGTGAAAATGAATTGTCAATGAGTGGTCGACACAAGGGTGTGAATAAGAAAAAAACAAAAAAACAAACTATATCACACTAGACACAAAAAGGGGTGGCAAGGCGCGAACCTCTGATAATGGGGGGGCTAAAACGTAGGAAAGCGGTTAATGAAACTAAACCGTGGGACGAAATCCGCATGGAAAGCATTGAGGCGAACGAACAAAAGCAACAGCAAAAAACAAATGGCGGATGCGCAACATGTGGGTCCTCTGTAAGACAGAAATATGTGGAGTGAAGGATATAAGAAAGATGGCGGGCACGCAACATGTGGGCCCTCTTCAATATATACCAGCCAAAGGACCGCACGAAAAAAAAATAATAACACCAACTGAAACGGTGGGGACAGTTGAAGAAAAAAAAAACAAATAAATATGCGAACCAGTGGAAGAGTGTGTGCAAAATCCCAACTTGATCGATAGAATTGCTAACTCGCACACACAAAAGGGAGCGTACAACAAAAAAACAAAAAAAAAAACACGAGACGAAGCAATCCAATATGGCGGCCCCCACAAACCACGCTGGTTGCTGGGTGGGTGGGCGGTAAGCGACAATGGCACACCACTAATCTGGGAAAATCCACACGAGACTAAAGAAAACAGGGTGAAATCACGGTGGGGAGAAGCAATGAGGGCAGGAATACGAAACGACACGAACGAAAAAACATAAAACAAAAAACCAACTGCGCCATAGAATGAAGTTCGAAAGTGGCAAGATTTGAAGAGCTCTACGAGGTGTATTCGCTCGTCTGAAGTGTCGGGACCAACTGGCCCTATGAACTGAGGGAGGGGAGGGGGCGACGTTGCCGAGTCATAGCACAAAGGGTAAGTTATTGGGTCGCACATGGGCTGTTGTGTGTCAATCTGAACGAATGTTCTCGCTCTGACTAGGATGAAGAGATGGCCACGGATATCTCTCTTCGCTGGCGGCTAACCGTTTGCACTTTTGAAAATCACAGCAATCTCGTTTGTCGTCGGGCTGTTGTAACGTCTCTGACCTAGATTTCTTCGATCATTGCTGATGATCATTCCTACTGTTTGGTGCGGTAGATTCTCATCTTGGGCTCGGCGGTAGTCTTCTTCAAGCACTTGACGCATCATCTTGTAAATGGCTGCGTACGGATTCTTTTCTCGGAGCATTGCGTCCAATTCCTCCATCAAGTTTCTGCAGCATCCTCCGTTTGAGGTGGAAAGCGCTCTGAACTCGCCAGCCTGCGCAGCGTCCATGAAATAAAGATCCGCATACCTAGGATTATTCGTATTGGGGCCGACGGGTGTGGTGTTGTGGTACACTTGACCGTTGATTCTGAAACAATAAGGTCCACGCCCTGGGGGAGATGAAATATTGGCTCCCAACGAAGCAAAAGCATGAGCGCTGTTGTAATTGCGGATCTTCGTCATAAATGCTTTCGCTTTTGGATGGTCATTCTGCAATAGTTTTACCAGCGGTTGAGGGCACTCTTTTGGAGGTGGGAGAATCACCTTTCCTTTGGCGCAGCATTATGTGAATTTCTTGTCTGTCGGTTGTTCACCCTTGAAATGCCTGGCATTACATTCGCCGCACGTGACGGTCATTTCTCCACAATCGTGCATTAAGACACGGTCTTCGGAAGCCAATGTTTTGCAAGCCGCTCTATGAGTTCTTGGCACTCCCGCACGGTTACGGGCAGCCAATAGCTCTTCGCAAAAAGTGCGCTCCTCTTCAGTTTCCAATGGTATAATTTCAGCATGTTCCAATGCATTCATGGCACGAAGTAATTCCTCGTCTTCCTCTCTCTCTTCTCGCAAACGTTCCATTCGAGATTGACTCTGTTCTCGTCTTTCTTCCCTTTCTTCTTCTATCTCTGCCGCTCTGTAGTTGGCTGTTTGTTCCCTGTTAAGTTCCCTACGTATTTCCGCCTCTTCTTCCGTTTCTTCAACCAGATACATCTGATGACGCAATCTGTCAGCCATGGAACGCGACATCCTCTCTTCTACCGTCTCTTGGGCGCGTAGGACTTGATGGCGCAAGTTATCCTCGATCATCCTTACGCGCCTTTCATCATCGGTTTCTGCGTTGCGTATAGCTTGCTGTCGTGTTGCTTGATCTCTTAGCCTTGCACGCGTTTCTTCCTCACTTTCCTCTTCACGCAGAGCTTGCTGTCGCAATGCTTGCTCTTGTAGCCTAGCTTGTTGTATTTCATCTGGCTCCTGAGCTCGGTTTTCTTTACGTCTTTGCGCTTCTACGTCTAGACGCACTTGCCTGTCTACTTTATCTTGGGTTTGACGTTGAACTTCTTGATCGAGACGCTGCTTTTTCTCATCGCACACATATTGTGTTCTGGCTCTATTGTCTTGCAAACGTTTTTCTCTAGCCTCTGGATCTTCTTGCGCTCTTTTCTCTCTTTGCTTCCTATTCTTTTCTGCCTTTTCAGCATCAGTCATTTGACGACGCGGTGCCATTGTTTGATTGTTGATAATAATGGTAATGTTCGATTCTTGAATAGGACAGTCTGAGTGGAGGGCTTTTGGAGGGCTGTTGGAGGATAAAATAATGTGCAACAAATTCAAAGTAATTAAAACAGGCAATCGAATTTTGGAGAAGGTGGGAATGGGGAGTGTATATTGAACACCGCAAATATCCGAAAACACTTTCAAATTAGTCTCTTTAATTAACGAAACAAAAATTACACCGCAAGAATTTCCTAAAACACTTTCAAATTAAACTAAGCCTATTAAAATGTAAAATTGAAACCGTTCCACCACACGACACCGTCCCAGGCAGTTGCTCGATGTGGTTTCCGAGTGCTTAAACCTTATAACATTGTTGGCCCTTAACACCTATCACTATATCTCCGTTATTAAAGGACTGTTCTCACTCTCTGGTGGGGGAAGGATGAGGTTGGGGAATACTTTACTTGAATATTGAAGACCAGACGTGTGATTCCCCACTGTGGTGTGGCAACAGGATAGAATGTTGCGATGGAAGCCTTGATAACCTATGAGTTTTTCGTAAAAAGGAAAAGTTACAATAAAAAAAGATAGAGATGTGAAGAAAAACCGCATTCTTAATTAATTAAAACATAGTTTTGTTGTGAAAATCTTCAAATCAACATAGAAAAAGTTTTGTTTCTTTTGCACTTCAGCTTTTGACAATAATTATCCATAAATGAAATTTTAGAATTGACTGCGTTCCAATATTTTTGGGACCATTCCATTTTCAAAAAGTATTATACAGTAGATCTTTCTTTTGCAAAAGTCATTCAAATTAAAAAAAACTACGTTCCAACGTTATGGTGATCCTTTTCATTTTTAAAACCTTGATCGATTGTTTGGAAGGTGCCACAGAAAAGGTTTTTATCAAAAAGTTGGAACGCAGTCAATCAATCAATGAAACATCTTATCCCAAAAAACAGTTTACTTAGAAAGATTTTGATCAAAAATTTCCTTTAATTAACCTAAATTGATTATTAGAATGGTGTAACATGGAATGCAGGCAATTTTGCATCTAGAAATAACATTCGCAGATTTAAAGCGTTGGTGTTTTGTTACAGATTTTCAATGTTTTGGCACCGTTCCCCCTTCAACATTGGAATTGGTTTTTTGTTAAAGAATTTTAAGGAATAGTTTCCATATGCACAATCAATTCCAATTTTGAAGACTAAATGTTGACTTAAACTTAACAAACATAGTATTTGCTTGTATTATAGCCTGCAATTTGCAAAAGGACTGCGTTTAAAAAAATTTTTGGCACCGTTCCCTATTCAACATTAAATTGGTGGTTTGTTGCTGATTTTCAAATGAAAATTTTCTCATGCATAATAAATTTCTTATTGAAGAATCGATGTTGGCTAAGACTTAGTAAATCCAGTATTTGTTACAAATTGTATCCACATTTGGCAAAGGACAGTGTTTAAAAAAGTTTGGGCATCGTTCCCTTTTCAACTTATGAATTAATGGTTTGACACAAATTTTCTAAGAGCGGTTTTAAAATACACAAATAATTCCAATGTAAAATGGGAAAATTTAGCTTATAAACTTAATAAACCAAGACTTTGATTCAGTTGTGACCTGCAATTGTGAAAGGACTGTGTTTTTCAATAATCTTGCTACCGTTCTCTCTTCAACATTGCAATTGGTTGATTGATACAAATTTCATAAAACAATTGTCTTGTCAATAACCAGTTCTTTTATAATATACTACCTGTTTGTTTGGTTTTTTTAACTGTGGACGGGGCGTGCTCTTTGTCAACGTGTGTAATTTTTCTTGGAAAACTTATATAATAATTTTGTCTGTTTTTATTTGGGTTTTACCTTTCCTGTCATCGGCCATCTATTGGTCAAATATTGACTTTCATACTGCTGACGACAAAGAAAAGAGGGCGCAAAAGCATAGAAATTTGTACAGCGCAATGTTTGAGAGTTCATGGTTCATACATCATGGCGGCACAAAATCTGCTGGACGACATTTGATTTTGTGTGATTCACTCCCGATTTCTGTCGGCGACGAAAATGTGGAAGACATAGACAGTATTTTATCCCAAATACCGCTTTTAGAGATCGGGGGAAAGTATACCATAACTGACTGCAACGAAGAATAGATGATAGAAGAGGAAGAGGAAGCGGAAGAGGAAAAGATAAAACAAAGAACGGAAAAAGAGATTGAGTATTTACAAAGTGAAAGAAATGAACAGAGGAAAACAATAAATATAAAAATTGGCAAAGAAATGATGGAAGAAGAAGAGGAAAATGTAGAAAGAGAGCTAAGGGAGAAGAAGAGAAAGATTGATATGGAAGGAAGAGAAATAGAAATGAAACTAAGGGAACTAACGAAGAAGAAGAATGCGGAAATGGAGAAAAGAAAAAGCGGCAGAATTGCTCCGGTATCGAAAGTATCCGGAAAACAAAGCATCAGATTTGCTGAGGGAGCTGGAAAAACGGGCCGAAGAAGCACGCTACACCGCCATTCAGTAATTTTTTTTTTAACCTTTTTGTTGTATGAATTTATTTTTTATTTTAACAGGTTTAAAACAGTTAGTCTAGAGGAAAATGTTTAAAAGGAAATGTAGCCTATAAATTTAGCATTGTATTGTATTATTACCATTATTTTTGGCAACAATAGAAAGAAAAGGCAAAGGACTGCGTTTCAAAAATTTTAGGCACCGTTCCCTGTACAGAATTGTAATTGGTTGTTTGTTACATGTTTTAAAACAACAGCTCTCTTATGCAAAATCAAATCCAATGCTGAAGAAGGAATGTTGGTTAAAATATAAGAAACAAAATCATCGCTTCTGTTGTTGCCTGCAATTGGCAAAGGATTGGGTTTCCAAAAATTTAGTCACCGTTCCCTGTTCAGCATTGTAATTGGTTGTTTATAATATATTTTCAAACAACTGCTCTATTATGCAAAATCAATTGCAATGTTGAAGAAGGAATGTTGGTTAAAATATAAGAAACACAGTTATTGCTTTTGTGGTTGCCTACAATTGGCAAAGGACTGTGTTTCCAAAATTTTAGGCACCGTACCCTGTTCAGCATTGTAATTGCTGGTTTGTTACAGATTTTTCAAAGAACAATTTTCTTATACACAATCAATTCCAATGATGAAGATCAAATGTTGTCTAAAATGTGAAAAAAATTTAAAAGTCATAGCTTTTCAAAGGAAAACTACCTTTTACGCAACCAATTGCAATATTAAAGTGGGAATTTTGCGATTGCAGTATTGGGAATGGTGTCTTAGATTTTGAAAATACCCGCCTATGTAGAATTGAAATGGAAATAAAATTTATAAAATTTATTATTTTGTATTAGGGCACGGAAAAATTCAACCACAATGGACAAACTGGTGACCGATGCAAGACAACATCTTCATATGCTGAGGTGCAGGAGAGTTGCGGAAGAGCAAAAAGAGAAGAATAGCAATAGTGCTGACAAGAAATAGATATTGTCTTACGTGTATTCGTATTTCGTCATTCAACAATCGTAATAAAAATTAACAAACGATGGTTACATTTAAAAGCTAAACTTTTGTGGTTGGGTAGAAGGTAAACTCAGGTCAACACTCAATCTATGTTCCATGGCTGGTGCACCGACGTCTGTTTGTTTACCTATTTCAAAGTGACACATGACGTCAAATCGACCAATAAAGTAAACATTTATGGAGCTGTTGAAAAGACAAAGGATATGTGGTTTTTTGAGGGATGAAAAGGGAACGGTCTCTCAAAAGTGTGGGAACGCAGTCAATGGGGCTGTTGAGAACCCAATGAATTAGTGGTTGTTTGAGGGCTGCAAAAAGGAACGGTCTCTTTAAAGTGTAGGAACGCAGTCAGGGGAGATGTTAAGAACAGTATCCAATAGCTGTGGTTTGAGGGCTGCAAAAGGGAACAGTCTCTTAAAAGTGTTGGAACGCAGTTAGTGGAGCTGTTGGAACAGTAAGCAATAGTTGTTGAGGGCTGCATAAGGGAACAGTCTCTTAAAAGTGTTGGAACGCAGTCAGGGGAGCTGTTGGGAACACTAACCAATAGTGGATTATTGAGGGGTGCAAAAGGGAACGGTCTCTTAAAAGTTTTGGAACGGAGTCAGGGGAGCTGTTGAGAACAGTATCCAATAGCTGTGGTTTGAGTACTGCAAAAGGGAACTGTCTTTTAAAAGTGTTGGAACGCAGTCAATGGAGCTGGTGAGAACATAATGTATTGGTGTTTGTTTAAGAGATGCAAAAGGGAACGGTCTTTAAAGGGTGTTGCAAAGCAGTCTATGCAGCTGTTGAAAACACAAAGAATAGGTGGTTGTTTCAGGGAAGCAAAAGAGAACGGTCTCTTAATTTTGTTGGAACACAGTCAAAGGAGCTGTCCAGAACACAAATTAATAGTGGTTGTTTGAAGGCTGCAAAAGGGAACGGTCTCTTAAAGTGTTGGAACGAAGTCAGTGGAGCTGTTGAGAACAAAATTGCAGTGCAGGTTGTTTGAGGGATGCAAAAGGCAACGGTCTCTGAAATTTGTTGTAATGCAGTCAATGGAGATGTTAAGAAAACAAAGATTATGTTGTTGTTTGAGGGGTGCAAAAGGGAACGGTCTCTTAAAAGTGTTGGAACGCAGTCAATGGAGCTGTTGGGAACAAAATTGCAGTGGTGATTGTTTGAGGGGTGCAAAAGGCAATGATCTCTGAAATGTGTTGGAATGCAGTTAATGGAGATGTTAAGAAAACAAAGATTATGTCTTTGTTTGAGGGGTGGAAAAAGGAACGGTCTCTAAAAGTGTTGGAACGCAGTCAGTGGAGCTGTTGAGAACAAAATTGCAGTGATGGTTGTTTGAGGGGTGCAAAAGGGAACGGTCTCTTAAAAGTATTGGAACACAGTCAGCGGAACTGTTGAGAACAGTAAGCAATTGTGGTTGTTTGAGTGATGCAAAAGGGAACGGTCTCTAAAAAGTATTGGAACGCAGCCAAAGCAGCTGTTGAAAACACAAAGAATAGGTGGTTGTTTGTGGGATGCAAAAGGTCTCTGAAGATTGTTGGAACACAGTCAATGGAGCTGGTGAAAACAAAAGGAATTGGGGCTTGTTTGAGGGATGCAAAAGGGAACGGTCTCTCAATGGTGTTGGATACAGTCAATGGAGCTGGTGAAAACACAATGAATTGAGGCTTGTTTGAGGGATGCAAATGGGAACGGTCTCTTAAGGGTGCTGGAAAGCAGTCAAAGGAGCTGTTGAGAACATAAAGAATGTGTGATTGTGGAGTGATGCAAAAGGGAACGGTCCCTCAAAGGTATTGGAATGCAGTCAAGGAATCTGTGAACAACACAATCAATTGGTGGCTGTTTGAGGGATGCAAAAGGGAACGGTCTCTGAAGATTGTTGGAACACAGTCAATGGAGCTGGTGAAAACAAAATGAATGGGGGCTTATTTGAGGAATGCAAAAGGGAACGGTCTCTCAAAGGTGTTGGAACGCAGTCAGTGGAGCAGATGAGAACAAAATGCAGTGGTGGTTGTTTGAGGGGTGCAAAAGGCAATGGTTTCTGAAATTAATTGGAATGCAGTCAATGAAGCTGTAAAAAACAAAGAATATGTGGTTAATTGAGGGATGCAAAAGGGAACGACCTCTGAAATTTGTTGGAATGCAGTCAATGGAGCTGATAAAAAGACAATGAATTGGTGGCTTCAGTTGAAGGAAGCAAAAAAACAGTCCATTACAGTTTGTTATTGCATATTTAATTGCTTGAAATTAGTTAATTGTAATAGTTGACGGCTTAGAAAAATGTAAGTATGATGTCGGCCATGTTGGAAAAGACGTGTAAATTAATTTACGGAATGCAGTGTTGTGATTGGCTGCAGCGAAAAATCACGTGACCCGCATGCAAACAATGGCAGCGTGCGCCTAAACGAAATTTCTCGGACAAACAAACAGACAGATACACAAACAAATCCCGCCCACAAATACCCCTTTCGCTTTTATAAAGGTAGGAGGACTAGTATACGGCGGCCCGTCCCAGGACGGTAATAGTTGAAGTCTAGTATTTAGTGTTGGTGTGGAAGGTCGGACCTGTTCTTAAATCCCTGAATCCACCTAAAGCCCCTTAATCCTTTAATAGCCCCTTAATTCATCTAAAGCCCCTTAATACACCTAAATCCTCTTAATCCACCTAAAGCCGCTTAATCCACTTTAAGCCTCTTAATCCATGTTTAACCGCTGAATCCACGTAAAGCCCTAATCTACTTACAACTTATTAATCCACGTTTTTACAAGTAGTACTCATACACGTAAAAAAAACGGATGAAAAACAAATCACGGATAAGCGCACTTTGAAACTGCCCCCAAGGCCATGCCTTGCTACTAACTTGGTCCTTTACCTGCAGAATTAGTGTCTTACCAATGCCCGTCGTTTCCAAGCTGTCCGTTGTTTCCGCCCTGCCCGCGAATCTCGCCCTGCCTGCGGGTCTCGCCCTGCCCGTAGGTCTACACCTGCCGGCCGTTTTCACAAGTCCGTCCTTTTACCCGCCCTGTCCACGAAAATTCGAAAGAAAAAGGTTAAGCCTAACTGGCGGCAGTTCGAACCCTTTTCAGGTGGTCGACCTTTTTCCAGGCAGATAATGTTACGTGAACCCTCTCGAACCAATGGAACCACGTGCACTGGAACAAAAGGGAACAATCTCTTAATGGTGTTGGAACGCACTCAATTGAGCTGTTAAGAAAAAAATGCAATGATGGTTCTTTGAGGGATGAAAAAAAGAAATGGTGTCTAAAGATTGTTGGAACGCAGTCAATAGACATGTTAAGAAAACATGAATTGGTGCTTGTTTGAGGGATGCAACAGGGAACGGTCTCTTAAGGAGTTGTAAGAACTCAATGAATTGGTGGTTGTTTGAGGGATGCAAAAGGGAAAAGTCTCTAAACCTTGAGAGAACCTTGAAACTTAATTGTAATTTGGGTCCCTTTTTCACCATTCGACCCTCTCCCATACCCGACGGCATAGCCGCGGGTAGGGACAACGAATGCAACACATGTCGGGGGTGATCCAATATTTCAAAATGATCCTTTTTCCCATATAACAACTATACTTTTTACAAATTAAAAATCAGAAAGATAAAGACTAATTCTTTATCTTTCTGATTTAAAAAAATTAACCTCGTACGAGCAATCTTAGTATTTTAAAAAAATTCCCGCGCGAGACACCGTTAGGCCTATCTCGCGCGGGTTAAAACGCCGTTTTTGGACCGAGGTGATCCAATACCTGGCGTGGGTACTGTATAGGAGTAAAAACTCATGGTATCACAGTGTATTCACATTGAATACAAGTATATTTGATTCTGTTTACATGTAGAAGAATAAACTCATAATATAACAGTGTTTTCACATTGAATACATGTATACTTGATTCTGTTTACATGTAGAAATAAAAACTAATAATATAACAGTGTATTCATATTCAATACAAGTATATTTGATTCTGTTTACATGTAGAAGTATAAACTCATAATATAACAGTGTATTCACATAAAATACAAGTATATTTGATTCGGTTTACATGTAGAAGTATAAACTCATAATATAACAGTGTATTCACATTGAATACAAGTATATTTGATTCTGTTTACATGTAGAAGTATAAACTCATAATATAACAGTGTATTCACATTGAAAACAAGTATATTTGATCCTGTTTGCATAAAGAAGTAAAAACTCATGGTATCACAGTGTATTCACATTGAATACAAGTATATTTGATCCTGTTTACATATAGAATTTAAAACTCATGGTATCACAGTGTATTCACATTGAATACAAGTATATTTGATTCTATTTACATGTAGAAGTATAAACTTATAATATAACAGTGTATTCACATTGAATACAAGTATATTTGATCCTGTTTACATGTAGAAGTATAAACTCATAATATAACAGTGTATTTACATTGAATACAACTATATTTGATCCTGTTTACATATAGAAGTAAAAACTCGTGGTATCACAGTGTATTCACATTGAATACAAGTATATTTGATTCTGTTTACCTGTAGAAGTATCAACTCATAATATAACTGTGTATTCACATTGAATACAAGTATATTTGATTCTGTTTACATGTAGAAGTATAAACTCATAACATAACAGTGTATTCAAATTGAATACAAGTATATTTCATCCTGTTTACATATAGAAGTAAAAACTCATGGTATCACAATGTATTCACATTGAATACAAGTATATTTGATTATGTTTACATGTAGAAGTATAATATCATAATATAACATTGTATTCACATTGAATACAAGTATATTTGATCCTGTTTACATATAGAAGTAAAAACTCATGGTATCACATCGTTTTCAAATTGAATACAAGTATATTTGATTCTGTTTACATGTAGAAGTATCAACTCATAATATAACAGTGTATTCACATTGAATACATGTATATTTGATCCTGCTTACATGTTGAAGTATCAACTCATAATATAACAGTGTATTCACATTGAATACAAGTCTATTTGATTTTGTTTACATGTAGAAGTATAAACTCATAATATAACAGAGTATTTACATTGAATACAAGTATATTTGACTATGTTTACATGTAGAAGTATAAACTTATAATATAACAGAGTATTCACATTGAATACAAGTATTTTTGATTCTGTTTACATGTAGAAGTATAAACTCATAATATAATATTACATACATACATACATATTTATAATATTGAATACAAGTGTATTTGATCCTGTATACATATAAAAGTAAAAACTCATAGTGTCACAGTGTATTCACATTGAATACAAGTATTTTTGATTCTGTTTACATGTAGAAGTATAAACTCATGGTATCACAGTGTATTCATATTGAATACAAGTATATTTGATTCTGTTTACATGAAGAAGTATAAACTCATGGTATCACAGTGTATTCACATTGAATACAAGTATTTTTGATTCTGTTTACATGTAGAAGTATAAACTAATAATATAACAGAGTATTTACATTGAATACAAGTATTTTTGATTCTGTTTACATGTAGAAGTATAAACTCATAATATAACAGAGTATTCACATTGAATACAAGTATATTTGATTATGTTTACATGTAGAAGTATAAACTCATAATATAACAGTGTATTCACATTGAATACAAAAATATTTGATTCTGTTTACATGTAGAAATATAAACTCATGCTATCACAGTGTATTTACATTGAATACAAGTATATTGGATTCTGTTTTCATATAGAAGTAAAAACTCATGATATCACAACGTATTCACATTGAATTCAAGTATATTAGTAGCTGTTTACATATAGAAGTAAAAATTCATGGTTTCACAGTGCATTCACATTGAATACAAGTATATTTGATTCTGTTTCCATGTAGAAGTATAAACTCATGATATCACAGTGTATTCACATTGAATACAAGTATATTTGATTCTGTTTACATATAGAAGTAAAAATTCATGGTATCACAATGTATTTACATTGAATTCAAGTATATTTGAAGCTGTTTACATGTAGAAGTATAAACTCATGGTATCACAGTGTATTCACATTGAATACAAGTATATTTGATCCTGTTTACATGTAGAAGTATAAACTCATAATATGAAAGTGTATTCACATTGAACACAAGTATATTTGATTCTGTTTACATTTAGAAGTATAAACTCATAATATAACAGTGTATTCACATTGAATACAAGTATATTTGATTCTGTTTATATGTAGAAGTATAAACTCATGGTATCACAGTGTATTCACATTCAATTCAAGTATATTTGATTCTGTTTACATGTAGAAGTATAAACTCATAATATAACAGTGTTGTAACGAGCCAACTGCATTATTTACGCTTTACAGAAGATGGCAAATCTGCATGGACATTGAGTGTACTCAAGGTGTACACCAAGGAAACGCCCACATGACCAAGTGACCACACGCCACCGCCATCTAAGCCACACCCAATGTTCCACTTGCAATTCTGTATAAAAAGCAATGTCATTCGCAACAATAGTTAGAGTAGTGTCATGCTTCTTGGTTTGATTGTATTGCCATTGTAGAGGGCAATAAATACACGCCTGGCAAATCTTACAATTGGAGGTCCCAACGAGACTTGAAATTAAAATAAAAGATTTTGTCACCGGTATAAAAAGGCTTCGAAACAGTAGACAATAAAATTGAACCAGGAGAATAAAGTGCTAATAATTTTTTTTTTCTTTCTACTTGCGTCAGTCAAACAAAATCCATCAAGGTAAGCGAATGCAGAAATCTTTTTTACCACAGACTATTCTCAGGACCGACTCCGTTTACCCTGACTTAACTAACGAAACTTCACCACCAGTAAACCCAAATTTGAAAACCCATTATATAACAGATCCTGACTCTGAAATCAAAATGCCAAGAGCCGCATTTATTCTCAGCTGGAAAGAATTAGTTGAATTAGAATACAAGTATACTAAGGAAAAATCAAAAAGTTATCAAACAACTTCAACAACAGCCACGATAAAATAATTGGAAGATAGAAAAAAAGAGGCAAATACAGCGGCGCATAACGCCTTATACCAATTTGCGTACTCAATATTAAAATAAACTTTAAATACGCCAGACGAAATCACTCACGAGACGATCAGTAAAACAACAAAAACTATAAGAGATCAGATTCAGTCACTCGGAGGAGAATTTAGTAACGTAGACACTCTTTTACAACAGTTAAAAACTGTTAACGGTAAAGAGAAAGAATTCTTGATCAAAGAAAACACCGTTCTACAAGAAGAATCACTTGCGCAACAAGTCGCAGAGAAAAAACGAACAGACGAAATTAGCTTAGAAAACTTTAACTTACAAAAACAAATTGCAAGAAAAGAAAAGAACCCAAATCAATCGACCGAAAAAATAATAGAAAGTAACGAATTCTTAAAGAATTCACTAGAAAAAACTTATAAACGAATCAGTGAATTAGAACAAATACTTAAAAAAAACACAGAAAACGAAGAATATCTTAAAAAACTACTGAAAAAGAAGGAAGAAACTACAGCACATGTGAAAACCGAAGGTCAAGAAAATATAAACAAACTCCAAAACGAAAACAAGTTACTCCTAGAAAAACACGAAAAGGCACAGAAATAAGAAGCGACAAATTAGAAAAGGAGGTAATAGAATTGAAAAACTCTCTCGAAACAACAAAGGGAGAAAGAAGCTGTCTACAAAAAGGGCAACTAGAATTAGCCGCAAGGAATAGAAACCTCGAAAGACCAATAAGAGATAAAGAAACACTCATTTCAACACAGGAGAGCAAGATACAACGCCTTGAGGAACGTCTAGTGGAGTATAAGCAAAAAGAAGCTTTTTACATCGAAGCAGAGAGCTTAGACAATTCTGGAACAGAAGAACATACAGGAGAAGTTTCAAAACTAATAGAACAAATCAACGATCTAACGTCAATAAGTGAAATAAACGACAAATCATTACATTTCGAATTAGATACAGAAAAAGTTTTAAAGCAACAGCAAACTATTGAAACTCTAAAAAAACCAAAAGAGTCTCAGAATAAAACAATAGAACCATTGTAGAAACAGAACGATTTTCGTAACAAAGAGAAACCAAATTTTAAAATCATGGGAGTTGACCACTATACTTCCGAGGAAGCTGAGACTTCGAGACACAACCCAATAGGAAGATCAACAGAAAAAACCCCTACCGCAGAAGAAATAGACATGATCAAAACCTTTACTCAACCAATAGTAAAAGTATTGGGGGAACTGTTCTCTCGAGAAGATAAAAAATCCATCCCCCCATACAAAGGAAAAAGCACAGACAAAATGATAACGGAGTGGCTTAAAACAGCTGAGCACGTAGCAAGAAACAACAACTAGGACGAAACCCAAAAATTACGATTCTTTTCAGACAGACTTAAAGGTGAAGCTCTGGATTGACACGAAGAATACGTATCAGAACAAGGAGATGAACTTGAATACGATGATTGGCGATCAGCAATCATAGCAAGATTCCAAGACGCCTATGATCTAGCGCCTTAAAGAAAAAATTATTGCAGCTAAAACAGAAACCGGAAGAAAACTACAGAGCTTTCGTGTCAAGACTAAACAACCTATACGACGGAATCGAAGGAAAAGAAGAAAAACTTGACCACAACAAGACAGTTGTTGAAGACCAGCTCTTGAGTAAAGTAAAAAAGATGCGGGATACCACCAAAATTAAAATTTTAATCCAAGGGATCTTACCAAAAATAAAAATTGAACTTTACCTACGAATGCCAGAAGATGCCAACGACTTCGATGCACTATGCAAACAACTGTTTATTTCAGAACAGATCTTGCAAAACAAGAAAAACAATGACGACAAAGAGCTAACAGCAGTCATTGCTGGCATTGCACACCATGGAAAGCAAACAGGATTTCGAAATAGAGAAATTAGGACAGAAAATTTTAGAGATGGAATGTGCTAATAAAAATGAAATATCACAGGAAAAAACTGCAGTCATAGCAGCCACTAACCAATACGAGCCTCGCAGATCACAATCACGGGATACAATTCAAGACCACAGTATCCGAGAGTACGATTTAACAATAACCAGCAAAACAGCCGTGAATCAAGCTACTCACGCAGCCGAGAACCAAGTTTTTCCAGAAGCAGAGAAGCCAGCCCATATAGAGAAAACTATAACGCCCAGAGGGGAAGGGAAAAGTTTTCAAGAATCAACAACGCAACGCCAAACACCTTATTCATACGGGCCACATAAAAATGGCCAACGGCAACTAAACCAAAGACAATTTCAACGGCCACAGAATAATTTGTATCAACCGCGAAGGAATATATACCAACCCTCAAATTTTGGGAACCCTCAAAATCAGCCATGGCGTGAATCGACTGGTGATCAGTATCAGCCACGAGTACAACCTTTTCACAACACACAATCAGCGAAAAACAGTGACATTACGTGCTACAAGTGTAACAAAAAAGGACACATTGCCAGAGAATGTTGGACAGATATGGCACGTATAAACCGTCAACCACGACGTCAAATGTAGGAAACCACTCACTCTATAATTCCAATAGCATTAATCACTATCATGTAAAACCTAACTTTACGGCAGAAATACCTCAAACTTATACGTATCCCAATTAGAATTTGTGAAAAAGAAACAAAAGCTTTAGTAGACACTGGTGCCGCAGCCAGTTTAATTTCATCTAGCTTTTATTTTAACATAAGTGATAAAAATTTAAAACAAATAAAAAACATCGATGATCCGATATTTAGGACAGTATCAGGACAAGAGCTCAAATCATTAGGCCAATATGAATTTAAAATAACAATAAATAAGAATCATTTGATTAACCACAACTTTTATGTGATGGAAAATCTTAATGAAAATTGTATCTTATGATTAGATTTTTGGCTAATAATAACGTAAAAATTAACGCAAAAATAAGCAGATCAGTTATGATCACTATGGAGTAGAACATAGTTTTTGCGAAGGTATATTGCCATTGTATAGCATAACTTTTTCCGAAGTGGGAATAAATATCCCACTAAGGCCTTTTATCCAATGAAGAAGAAGAGGAACTTCCATTAACTACAAAAGACTACATTAATTTAGAAGCTTTTAGTCAATTAGATTTATCAAACCAGGAAAATAGAATATTAGAAAAGAAGGACTTTAAAATACCAAATTTTCCTAATGAAGTAAAAACAAAAATTGAATGGTTGCTTGTAAAAAACGAAAGATTGTTTGCAGATAAAGAATCAGACCTTGGGTTGGCTATTAATGTCAAACATTTCATTAATACAGGAGCTAGCGCACCAATTAATCAGCGTCTGCGTAGAACGCCTGAAGCGCTAAAAAATACGGTAAAATCGAAGATTAATAGTATGCTACAAAATGAATGCTACAAAAGAGATAGTCATAGCCCATTCTCAGTGGCAATTGTAATGGTTAACAACAAGGATGGTGAAATGAGAATGTGTATTGACTATAGACAATTAAACAAAATAACGATAAAAGATAGATATCCCTTACCTAGAATAGATGATACCGTAGATGCATTGTGCGGTTCAAAAGTATTTTTCAACACTGGATTTATTAAGCGGATACTGGCAAATAGAAATAGAAGAAAACGATCAATATAAAACAGCCTTTATATGTGAATTAGGACAATATGAATTCAATCGTATGCCATTTGGATTAACAAATGCACCAAGCACTTTTCAAAGAGCAATGAATAACATCCGAAAGATGTACTTTTAAGTTTGCATTGGTTTATCTAGATGACATTATTGTTTTCAGTAGTTCGATTGACGAACATATAAAACATTTAGAAGAAGTTTTTTAATGGTTGACAAAAGGGGTTTAAACTAAAACGAAAAAATGCGAATTCTTTCAAGAGAAGTTGGACTATTTAGGTTACATAGTATCAGAACAAGGCATAACACCAAATCTTAAAAATTGGAATCAATTATTAATTACCCTTCACCTTAAAACACAAAAGAATTGAGTTAATTTTTGGGACTAGCAAGTTACTATCAAAAATTTATTAGAGCTTTCGCTGATAAAGCTCATCCATTGACAGCACTGACAAGGAAGTCAGTCGAATGGAAATGGGGGAAGAACAAAGGGACGCCTTTGATTGTATAAAGAACTGCCTCATATCTAGACCTATTCTGAGCTATCCCAATTTCACGCGCAAATTTATCATCTATACGGATGCGTTTAGGAAAAAAGGATACGCAATAGGAGCAGTCTTGGCACAAAAACCATCTCCACCCCAATCAGCGGATTCAGCTGCGACCGACGAACAGGATCAACAGTGAATCAGACGACCTAGAAGTCGTCATCGCGTATACTTCTAAACATCTGAACGACCGTGAAGCCAAATGTCAACAACAGAGAAAGAAGCATATGCAATCATTCATGCTGTAGATGTATTCAGAACGTACTTATACGGCCGGCAGTTCACGGTATTCACTGATCATCGACCTTTAGAATGGTTGATGAGCAAATCTGAACCGGCAGGACGACTAGCAAGATGGGCATTGAAATTACAAGAATTTGACATCGTAATCGGATATCGACCTGGTAAGTCACACCAAAACGCCGACACAGCCTTAGTCGTATTCCAATATTACCCATTGCTAAAGTAGAATCGAAAACAGAACCCCAGGTTAATAATTTGGAGAAAGAATGGACTGAATTACTGCATGAAGATAATCTGAAGGTTGCAGAAGGCCACGTAAATCAATCAGCATGTATACC